>NC_069504.1:1068438047-1068738047 GCF_027579735.1 Bombina bombina
AAAATAATACATTTATTAATAAATATAATATAAAATAATATAAATAAAAATAAAAAATTTCATAATTTTTTTTTCATAATTTTTTTTTCATAATTTTTTTTTCATAATTTTTTTTTTCTTCTGCTCGTTTGTTTCCCCCTCCTCTGCCCCCTGGGGGTTCACGTGCGACAGTGCACATATGGAGGAGCCTCCACTGTAACTGTCCATCAAGAACATTATACCAACTTGTTTATAAGTTGGATTTACCTCTTAACCAAAATGCATACCAACCAAATCCCATCTACCTCTTCAAACTGCTCATTCAAAATAGTTTTTTATCCATTTAAAGCCCCCCAGATCCATTGTTAATGGACATCTGGTTTATTTTATTAGCTGTACTTCAAAGGGCTAATAAAGACAAAATTACATTTTTATGATTCAGATGCATTACATTTTTAATACTTATCCAAATTACTTCTATTATCTAATTTGCTTCATTCTCTTGGTATCATTTTTTGAAAAGTATATCTAGTAGGTTCAGGAGCACTGCTACAAACTAGCTGGTGATTGGTGGCTACACATATATGCCTTGTCATTGGATCACCAGATGTGTTCAGCTAAATCTTCCTTCAACAAAGGATACCAATAGAATAAAGAAAAGCTGATAATGAAAGTAAACTGAAAAGTTGTTTAAAATTGTATGTTCTATCTTAATCATGAAACAAATGTGGGGTTCATGTCCTTTTAAATACTAGAAAACAGGGCCAATACAATACCTTATACTGTAAGGGATATTTTATTGGCAAAAATGTCATAGGTGCCAGACTACTATATTCATGCTCAAACTTAATCAAAGTGTATGCTGGGAAATCTACTTAGGGCACCAGAGGGGGTACTGACCTAACTTTATTTTTTCTCTATTTTTTGTTCCTTCTCACGTGCACTTCTGTTACTTTTGACTCAGTCTTGTTTTGGTTCTAATGACAAGTTTTTCTGTAGCTTAAAGGGACATGAAACCCAAAATTTTTCTTTTATGATTTAGGTAGAACATATAATTTAAATAACTTTTCAGTTGACTTCTATTATTAAATTAGTTTCATTCTCTTGGTATCATTTGTTGAAGGAGCAGCAATGCACCTACTGGTTGCTGATTGAACACATGGGTCAGCCAGTGACAATAGATATTGTCATGGATACCAGACAGCTAAGGCTACCCCCCACCCCCCTACAACCTCACCCCTGTTGTTTCTCAGTGGTTTTGGGCTCCTCAGAGCAACCACAATCTCTGGAAGCATTTGTTTGCATGGTTTTGTGTTCCAAACTTGTTTAGAGAAGAGCTGGTCTATGACCTGGAAAACCCTCCTAGGCTGGCTGGGCTCCTGGAACTCCCGGTCTGCCGCCTCAGAACGGACACCCGCCTAACCCCTCTCAGGCTGTCCGGGCTCATGGAACTCCCGGTCGGCCACAGGACAGCAGGACACCCGCTAAATTTAACCCTGGTCGCTCCTGCAACCATGTGCCCCAGAGCTCCGTTCTTTTGGGGATTAGTAGCCAATAGGGAGGACAAGAGGTGGGAAATTACCAGAGGGGAGCTGCTTTGGGAACCAGGGGTTTTGGACACCCATACCCCCATAACTTCAAAGGGCTGTATCTCCGGTCCCCAATAACGAATCACGCCGCTAGGGGCGGGAATGGTGGGAAAATTGTGGCATTGTCTTCTCTTCTTATCAAGATAAATGTGTGTATAAAAAGAGTGTGTGTTTTCAATAAAATCAGTTCTTGTTTCACCTGAATGCTAGTCTGTCTAGTTATTTGGAAGGGCTCCTGCTAGAATCACTTTCCTGGGCTACATAGCAGTCTGTTCCAGGCAGAGGAAGGACACTCTGGCAGAGCTACCCAGTCGGGGTAGCTGGAGTCTGCCACAGGGTGGGACCCTGAGTATTGGTGTCGTCTGGCATCAGGGGAGGCTACAGGCTGTGGTCACTTGCCAGCTACATAGCTGCAGTCGGCAGGGAGGAAGCAGGACCTGTTTGGCGGAGCTACCCAGTCAGGGTAGCCAGGGTATCCTTCACATTGTCTGGCAGAGGTGGGATCTGCTTCTTTTACACAGTTTCTGCTGACAGAGGAGACGTGCCACAGTAGCTGGTAAATATGGAGGCAGAGTTCCTAGGGAGAGTACAAAAGATGCTGACCGGAACAAATGATCATTGTTCAGAACAGGACGTTCTGGCATGGAGGAACCTTGCCCTCCGAGACCTCTGGGGGGAGGCTCTTCAACAGGAGCAGGAAAATGGAAAGGTCCTCCCAACGAATGACACGAGATTCCGGGTTCGGTGGATTGTGAGACTGCCTTTCCTGGGAGAACAGCCAAAGAAGGAATGGCTAGCTGTTCTACATAGACTGATCCAGCAAGAGATGTGGGTGGAGGATGGCTATCGGGCCCTCCAATCGCTCGCTATGCAAGCACAGCCATGGTTGGAGGATGGCTCCCCCACAGAGGGCTTTGGTTATGGCAACCCTGGATTGCTGTTTACAAAAAGGACAGAGGACCCACAGTTTGGGAGCAAGACAGACCCGGGTCTGGAGGATATCTCTCGGCTCCAAGAGGAACTGCTGGATCTCTTGGAGGAGACCTGGCTGCTGGACGATCTGGATTTTATAATTGACCAGGAAGGGCACTGGTCAAGGAATACAAGACGCTGCTGGATCTCGCTAAGCAGCGTGCCAGGGGCATACAGATCTGGGGTGCAGCCCTCTGGGATTCATGGAGTTCCACCGTGGAGGAGTGGCAGCAAAGAAAAAGGGAACCAAGGCTGCTGGATCCTGATCAGCAGTCTGGCTCTGAGCTTATAGACTTGGACAAGGGAGCCACCCCAGCAGAAGTGCTGACAACAGGGCAGAGAGCTGCCGGCCTCTGCCCAGCACCTGTAACAGCTCCAGGAAACCCGGGAGTGGAGGTAGTCGTCCCTCTAGTCAATAACTCTCCCCAGCAGCAGAACCCCTTACCGGGAGAGGAGACAGTCAGTCTCTCTCCCCAGCTGCAGAGCCAGGAGCCGGGAGAGGAGACTGTCGGTCTCTCTCCCCAGCGGCAGAGCCATCCCTTGGGAGTGGAGGTAGTTGTCCTCCCTCCCCATAAACAGAACCCCTTCCCAGGAGAGGAGACAGTCAGTCTCTCTCCCCAGTGGCAGAGCCAGGAGCCGGGAGTGAAGACTGTCGGTCTCTCTCCCCAGCGGCAGAGCCATCCCCTGGGAGTGGAGGTAGTCATCCTCCCTCCCCGTAAACAGAACCCCTTCCTAGGAGAGGAGACAGCCGATCTCTCTCCCCAGTGGCAGAGCCAGGAGCCAGGAGAGAAGGCAGTCTGTCTCTCTCCCCAGCGGCAGAGCCATCCCCTGGGAACAGAGGTAGTTGTCCTCCCTCCCCATAAACAGAACTCCTTCCTAGGAGAGGAGATAGTCAGTCTCTCTCTCCCCAGCGGCAGAACCCCTTCCCGGGAGAGGAGACAGTCGGTCTCTCTCCCCAGCGGCAGAGCCATCCCCTGGGAGCAGAGGTAGTCGTCTTCCCTCCCCGTAAACAGAACCCCTTCCCGGGAGAGGAGACAGTTGGTCTCTCTCCCCAGCGGCAGAGCCAGGAGCCGGGAGAGGAGACAGTCGGTCTCTCTCCTCAGTGGCAGAGCCATCCCCTGGGAGCGGGGGTAGTCGTCCTCCCTCCCTGTAAACAGAACCCCTTCCCAGGAGAGAAGACAGTCGGTCTCTCTCCCCAGCGGCAGAGCCAAGAGCTGGGAGAGGAGACAGCCGGTCTCTCTCCCCAGTGGCAGAGCCATCCCCTGGGAGTGGAGTAGTCATTCTCTCTCCCCGTAAGCAGAACCCCTTCCTGGGAGAAGAGACAGTCGGTCTCTCTCCCCAGTGGCCGAATCCCTTTCTGGGAGATGAGACAGTTGGTCTCTCTCCCCAGTGGCAGCACAGTTTCCCATGGAGCGGAGGTAGCAGACCTCCCTCCCCAGCGGTAGATCTCCTTCTCGGGAGAAGAGACAGACGGTCTCTCCCCTCAGTAGCTTGGCAGGGTCTCTACCCTTTTCTTGTCCCAGAGTATTTCTCACCAAGAGCAGGCGTTGCATTGGGCAAGGAGGAAAAAAGCGTATACATGTGGTGCCACATGTTTGGGCACCCGAGCTTTACCTGCCCCACCAAGGAGCAACCTCCCCCTCCGGTCTGGGGTGGGAATACAGCTGGGAAACCGGCACTAGCTTTGTTTGTGGGTGGGTCAGCCGGTACTAACAGTGTGTCACAAAGAGAGGCAGTGTGGCCATGGAACTTAAGGACACTGGAACTTGTGGGACAGCAATTGTTTGGGAGCCGGCCTTAGCAAACTTGTTTGGGACTTTGCCTTATGTGACTATCCCTGAGCCCAGGGCGCAGGGTATAAACGCCAGCAGGAACCTGTCAGGATGCCCCAAGCTCTGGAGAGATGGGATAACCTCCCCCAGCAACCGAGAAGTGGAGGGCCACCGTCGGACAGCCCCAGGACGACCCGTTAAGGGTCTAGCTGGGTCTGTTGAACTGGAGGGGGGTAGATGTCATGGATACCAGACAGCTAAGGCTACCCCCCACCCCCCTACAACCTCAACTTTGTTGTTTCTCAGTGGTTTGGGGCTCCTCAGAGCAACCACAATCTCTGGAAGCATTTGTTTGCATGGTTTTGTGTTCCAAACTTGTTTAGAGAAGAGCTGGTCTATGACCTGGAAAACCCTCCTAGGCTGGCTGGGCTCCTGGAACTCCCGGTTGGCCGCCTCACAATGGACACCCGCCTAACCCCTCTCAGGCTGTCCGGGCTCCTGGAACTCCCGGTCGACCACAGGACAGCAGGACACCCGCTAACTTTAACCCTGGTCGCTCCAGCAACCATGTGCCCCAGAGCTCTGCTCTTTTGGGGATTAGTAGCCCCTAGGGAGGACAAGAGGTGGGGGAATTACCGGAGGGGAGCTGCTTTGGGAACCGGGGGTTTTGGACACCCCTACCCCCATAACTTCAACGGGCTGTATCTCCGGTCCCTAATAGCGACTAATGCCGCTTTTTGGACTGCGGCATCTGAGGACCGAGAGCTTTCAAATGACACCCTGGAAGTACCGCTGCTCCCCCGGGATCACCCCAAAACCTTCACCACTGTATCCTGGGATTCTGTGGGACTATGGTTGCTATGGAGGCGCCGGTCAGTCTGGAGGGGCGGGAATGCTGGGAAAACTGTGGTATTGTTTTCTGTTCTTATCAAGATAAGTGTGTGTATAAAAGGAGTGTGTGTTTTCAATAAAATCAGTTCTTGTTTCATCTGAATGCTAGTCTGTCTAGTTATTTGGGTGGGCTCCTGCTAGAATCGCTTTCCTGGGCTACATAGCAGCCTGTTCCAGGCAGAGGAAGGACACTCTGGCAGAGCTACCCAGTCAGGGTAGCTGGAGTCTGCCACAGGGTGGGACCCTCAGTACTGGTGTTGTCGGACATCAGGGGAGGCTACAGGCTGTGGTCACTTGCCAGCTACATAGCTGCAGTCAGCAGGGAGGAAGCAGGACCAGTTTGGCGGAGCTACCCAGTCAGGGTAGCCAGGGTATCTGTCACATTGGCTGGCAGCGGTGGCATCTGCTTCTTTCACACAGTTTCTACTGACAGAGGAGACGTGCCACAGTAGCCGGTAAATATGGAGGCAGAGTTCCTAGGGAGAGTACAAAAGATGCTGACCGGAACAAATATATATATGCAGCCACCAATCAGCAACTAGAACCTAGTTTATTTGCTGCTCCTGTGCTTTCCTAGATAAACCTTTCAGGAAAGGATAAAAAGAGAAGATAGCAAATTAACTAATAGAAGTAAAATGAAAAGTTGTTTAAAATCACATACTCTATCTGAATCATGAAAGAAAAAAAATTGGGTTTCATGTCCCTTTAAGTCAATATTGAATTGGAAGTGTTTATTGAATAGTTTTGCTTTGTAAGTTGCCTACTGTTGTACTTTTACTCTCATCTTTAGACAAGGATTGACTATTACTGGGTGCATTAGTTTTCTTCTGCCTGTTCAAAATTAGGCTTCTAACCTCAAACTCTGCTTTGCCCTGTGGACATTTGCTGTTTTCTCCTGAAAATAATAAGAGCAGAAAGAAAGAAAAAAATAGCTTTTTTTTACTATAGCCAATTTTCTATGGTCACTATTTTCTAGTTATCATTTACATTTTTTATTTAGATTCCTCCTTTCACCTTTCTCTCTTATCTATATTCTTTTTATCTGCACGCCTCTTCTTTTCTAAGCTTTCAGTTTGCTGCTGTTGCTAGATATTTGCTCTTAGTGAACTAGGAGCCAAACAATATTGTGCAGCAGTAATCACTGGGAGAAGAAAAAAGTCTGTCTGCTGTTTGTGTTAATTGCTGTTTGTATTTAGTTAGTATTTCAGGGTTGGGGGTTGCGGGTGTTAAACCCCCAACCCCAGGTACTTACGTAACACCTAAAACTACCACTGCGGCTATTGTAATGTAATGGATACTGTAATAATTATTGTGTTGTTTTTATGCTTTCATGCATATAAGTACATATACAAGTATTTGGTTGGGGGTTTATAATTATGTTACAAGATAAACAAGATTTTTGTGGAAGTTGAGACAACACACCAAGATAATTATAATTCTTGATCACAGGTTAGTATGTAGAATCCTGTATTTATCAAAAGCACAGCAGCTGTGTTTTACTTTGAAATCAATGACGCCAAACTGTATTTTAATTGAAAGTCTGTAGAATGTATTAAATGTGCAAAAAAACTTCATTACTTTTTATTTTGAAAAATGGATCAAATTAAACTACTTTTGTCCAACATTTGTTCATTTAGTTTCTCCTTTTAATAAGCAGGGGGAAACTAAATAAACTACTCAATACATTTTGGACAAAATTGCTTCTAATTTAGTCACTTGTTTTGCAAACAAATGAAACATGAATAACGGGGAAAATTGTACATTTCTAGAATGTAATCATATCTCCCAAACTTTATAAGTAATAACTTCGTAAAGAACAGCTAGCATGGCTTAATTTTGATTCATTATTGGAGTCTGAGCATCCAGTGATGGAACCAATTAGTCTGAGGAGGGATTCTGGGCAGCAATTGGGCACTTCTGGGTGTGGCAAAGCAAGGTTTCATTGAATAAACCAGGATATAAATAGAACTCTCAAAGTTGGACCAAATTACAAGTTATATATAGCTCTGAGCATTTTAACCACTTCCTTTTAAATGTACTGTTATACCTACTATACTGACTCATTATCACAATAATATTGCATTGTCCCTACTATATACTGAATTGTTTTAATGGCCTTAATTATTTTTATAGGGACTTCTGCCTTGTTAATACTTTATTTATATGATAACTTCAGCCATCTTATGCTGTGTTTCATAGGAAGAATAAAAAGGCATGTGGTGGGGAACGTGTCCGGGGCAGCTCTCGTAGCTGGCAGCAATATTGGCTACTATAAAAAGGACATGGAACCTCCACCGAATATCAGTCAATCTCCATTACATCCACTATCAAATATCTCAGGAATTGATCTAGCACCTAAAGCTGCATCAATTACTATTTTATTTGAGACTCTTGTCTCCCCCGCATGAAAAATGGGTTAAGCAGTGGAATCACATTGCTCCTAACTCTCCCGTTTTTTTGAGGTTTCAGTACAATAAGAGAAACCCTATACTATCTTTCTCTTGAGCTGGAACTGCAGTTGTGTGTAATTATTACAGCTATCTCAACACCTTATGTGGCTACAGAGGCTAATACTCATAGAGCTTACCACCGGGATCAATCTGCTATCGATTTGTTAGATAATGCTTGGATTTCCAGGGATCCCATTATGGTAGAGACCTCAGAGGTTGCTTGGCTGCAGCTCTGAACCCCGTCAGTTCAGGTAGACAGGGTGGGGTTACATTAATTATCTACATTAGATAATATCTGCAAAGAAGCCACAAAGTGTACATTGATGAGCTTAGTTCCAAGAGGGTGGTTGAGGGAGCTCCACATGTGGGAGAGAAGATGTAAACGCTTCTTCCTTGCTGGAGATTTTAGCTACTCAACAAGAAGCACACCAGAACCATCAAAACTGCTATCCTTTGACCTCATCTTTAACTGGAAAAACCTTAGCAAATCTAGCCTTAGGTTCCGGAGCATTGATTTAATAATTGCAAGCAACACTGAGGGAAGTTGGCTGTCACTGAAAACTTCTGCAATGCTTAAAGCGGAAGTTGGCAGAAAGCTAGAGTTTATGGCAGCTCCTCCTCTGTGGTCTATTTTCGGCAGAGAACTTAACTATATACTGGATATGATGAAGGTTACCTACCGAAAAACAATGATCTGACACTGGGCTAGATTACAAATGGTGCGCTATTGTTTGCACAAGTTGTGATAAGCAATATCTTCCACACATATTATGTTGAAAGTAAACATGTTCGCTCAAGCGCAAGCAAAATTTGCGCTCGTCGGGTTAGTGTTAAAAAAATGTGCACTAAACATAACTTAAATACATTCAAATAAAGTGTTACTCTCATATATATGTAAATATAAAAATATTAATAATGTTAACCCCTTAACGACCAAAGATGTGTCAGGCATGTCCTACAAAAAAATACAGTTAAGGACCAAGGACGTGCCTGACACATAGTCTGGGGTTTCAAGTGCTGGAAGCGATGGTGATCGCTTCCAGATGCTTTCAGGGTATTGAAGTTATGCCTCGATATTGTGGCCCTCTCTGCATAGGCCATCAATGGTACCGATCGAGGGTGGGAGCTGTAGCAGGGAGGCGGGTCGGCGGCCAAATCGTTGGGTAGTTCCGGATCCAGTCACAAAGAAGTGTGCGCAATGCGGCAGGAGTGCAGCGGGGGGAGGGGGAGGCGTGCATGTGCCACATTTACATAAATGTATTGCAAATGTATGGGAAGGTGGGAGAGGGAGGGGGGGAATAAATGTTGGGCAAGGGATCTGGGAGGGGAAGGGGGGTAGGGTATTGAGGGGGGCAGCTACACTACAGAAAATGTTTTATTATATATAAAAAAAATCAATCAATATAATGGTTCCCATTCAAGAAGGCACAGATGGGTTAGTCCTCAAACAAGTCAGGTTCTTTTCGAGTGGACACGTGTTATTTCTGGCCAATCCGGAAGTCGTATTATCGGTATACACGATCAACAGTTCTTAAACAAGTGGCAGATTCAGTTCTCAAATAAGTCTGGATTGATCAGTCACATGTATTATTTGGCCAATCCTGTTTCCCCAAGGTTCCCGTCTGTCTAAGGACATCATGTTATAACGAAAAGCCAATGATTGAGTCCCAAAAGCGGCAATCATATTTGTTTATGTCCATAATGAATTATAAAGCAAACTTCCTTTGTAGTGTAACCATGTAAATAAGACAAAAGTAATTAAAGGGACACTTAATCAAAATTAAACTTTCGTTATTCAGATGGAGCATGCCATTTTAAACAACTTTCCAATTTACTTCCATTAAAAAAATGTGCACAGTATTTTTATATTTAAACTTTTTGAGTCACCAGGTCCTACTGAGCATGTGCAAGAATAAGTGTGTATGCATTTGTGAATGGCTGATGGCTGTCACATGGTACGTGTATGCATTTGTGATTGGCTAATGGCTGTCACATGGTACAAGGGGAGTGGAAATAAACATAACTTTTAAAATTGTCATAAAAAAAATTATGCAAATCTACTGTGTTGACTGGTCCTTTAATCCCCAATACATACACAGTTGAATATACAATTAATTAATGGGCCCAGATTCTAATCCATGATGACTTATACATTTTATATGTGACCTACATAAAAAAGTTTAACTAAAAAAATCTATAAATAAATATGTGTTGTTATTTTAATAACTCCTGCAATATGTAAAAACCATAATCAAACAAAGGCTGCAATTCTAATATCTTTATTGAGACCCCATTGACCGTATGTTCTAAGGGTGTGTATCCACAATAGCTCTCATTTTGTGAGTTCCTTCGATAGGGTAAACTGGGCCTACCTATTCGAAGTCCTGAGAAAGTTCGGTTTCCCCCTGCATTTCCACTCATGCATTAAAGCATTATATTCCACTCCCTCCGCATCTGTGAGAGGTTTAGGATTCCATTCCCCCGTCTTCCCCATCACAAATAGCACAAGGCAGGGTTGTCCCTTATCCCCACTGATATTGACTCTTATTATGGAAGCACTTGCCGAGGCGATTAGGAGCAATCCGAATATCCAGGGGGTAGAGATTGCAGGGACGATGCAAAAAATGGCGCTATTCGCAGATGATTTGACAATATTACTGGGGAATCCTTCCCATTCCCTTCCTGCTCTTTTTAACTTACTACACCATTTTGGTCAAATTAGCTTCTACAAACTCAATGTTGGAAAAACTGACCCCTATGTCATTAATGTATCGGATAAAGAACTTGCAGAATTTAAGAGAATATATGCATTTAATTGGACTCAACAAAAGAGCAAGCACCTAGGAGTGTTCCTCTCCTGTAATACTTCTACTATAATTGAGTCCAATTTTTACCCATGGGTTAATAACATCAAGGTTCCTCGAGCGCTATCGATTTCATATAGGGATTTGCTGACCCCCCCTACCTTCTACAAATCAGCCTACATTATGGCCTGGGAGAGAGCCTTTCACTTCCACGCGGAGCAGGATGAGTGGTCCAGAGCCATTGTGCTTACCAGGCAGGCCTTGCATTGCATCACCTTATTAGAATCATACATCAAAGTCTGCACACAATGGCACCTCACACCTCTCAGACTTTTTAAAATCTCTCCCCTAAATTCCCCATTGTGTTGGAGAGGCTGTGGGTTGGTGGGTTCGCCGGCCCACATATGGTGGGAGTGCCTTGCGCTCCAACCTTTCTGGAAGGAGATTTAACACAAATGTACGAAATTAGACCCCCTCCTAGGAACTACCCCGCAAACTATCCTATTCCACCTGGACTTTAAAACATCCTCAACCGCGACTGACCTCCTTAGTATATACTTACTCATGGCAGCTAAGCTGCCAAAAGCCAGACTTTGGAAGCAAAAGACAATTCCTACCTGGGGAGACGCAGTTAAAATAATGACCTATTTAGAACTCATGGAAGACCCGATTTTTATTCAACATAATAAACCACTCCTACACTCGCAAATATGGGAAATATGGAAACAGCAAGATAGATTTTAAAGAAGGTAAGGAGGGGGAGGAAGAAAGGAAGGAAAAGAGAAAGAAAACCTCTGAAAAAAAACAACCCTTTTTTTTTCCTCTCTCTTCCCCTTATCCCAAGCCACCCCTCCCAGGTTACTCTTGTCAACAGCCTATGTTTACTAATTGATCTTTGTTCCAATTAGCAATTACTTTTTACAGTGTACTTAATACTACAATGTATCAACAAAATGTATAAATATGACAGTCCCACTTTGGTTTCTAGCTTTTGACATTGCATAGTTGAACCCTGGGTAACTAACCGAGGCAAATATATCCATGTTTTTAGCCCTTGATTAACAATGTTATACCATTTATTATTTTCTTTATGTGTAATGCCTGTTTTTTATTCAATAAAAATTTATTAAAAGAAAAAAAGAAAAAATAAATCTGGTAGTTTTTCCCAGAATTTTATAAAACTCTTGATTTCAAATGTTTTCCCAGTGACTGTTGATTGGAAACTTTTGTATACCATCTTTCTATAATTACACCCTTTACATCTCGCACATGTGTAAAAACCATTTAAATCTGATATTTGTATTGGTTTTGGAAGGCGCATACCCTTCACAAGAGAAGGGGCTAGTTGCTGTTTAAAATGTGTTCCTTTTCGGAAGACTACCTTAGGGGTCTAGGGTATAATGTCTTTAAGTAATTCATCCTCTTTAAGGATATGCTAGTGTCTCCAAATGATATGTTTAACCTGTTTATGTCCACTGTTAAAGGTGGTAATACATCTTGGAAAGATGGATTGCTGGTCAATTCTATTTTTTTTTTTTATCAATTAAGAGGGGGCTCCTTTCTAGTTCTTTTATTTGGATTCTCTCTTGTTCTAAAATGTTCTCTTCATATCCTTTTTGTTGAAATCTCTTTTTAAGAAGGATTGACTGTTCCTCAAAATCCTCCATCCTATCACAATTTCTCCTGATCCTCAAAAATTGTCCCCTAGGGATAGCTTTCAGCCATGATGAGTGATGATTATACCATCCTTCCCCATGTATGTGTTCATATCACATTTCTTAAAGAAAGTTTTGGTGTGTATATAATTATTTAAATAAAGATATAGAGATCTAAGAACATGATCTCTGTTTTATTTATTTCCTGTGTTAGAACAATCGATATATCATTGTTATTTAAATGTAAAATAAATTAATCCAAGGTCTCCTTTCCATACATATAATATGGCATTGATGTATCTCTGCCATGTCACCAGGTCCGCCTCATATGGATTATAAGCCCATACATTATGGTGTTCAAAATAATCCATATAAATGATGGCATAACTAGGGGCGAACTTGGTGCCCGTGGCGGTTCCATATGTTTGAAGCTACTGTGTCATTAACACAGAAGAAATTATGAGTAAGGATATAGACAATAGCTTGTATTATAAATTCCAAAAGGGAAGATGCTAGGGGGTCAATTTATCAAGCTTCTGAAGGCTCGCCGGAAACAGAAGTTATGAAGCAGCAGTCTTAAGACTGTTTCAATCTCCATTTCATAGCCTTTAGCCATAAACCTTTAGCCATAACCTTTTTCATGGTCTATAATAGAATAGAGGGATGTTACATTCTTATTTACCCAACAAACATTTTCTTGCCACTTTATATTGTTGATAATATTTAATGTATGTTTAGTATCTTTTAAATAAGACTTTGCTGTCTTGGCATAGGGTTGTAGAAAAAAATCAATAAAAGCCGAAAGGTGGGAAGTTAGTGAATCTATCCCGCTAATTATGGGTCTCCCCAGTGGTCTAACTAGATTTTTATGCACCTTTGGGAGAAAATAAAATATGGGGGTCTTTGAGTCAGTTTAATATAAAAAAGAAAATTCCTCCTGTGTTATTGTACCCCAATCTAGTGCCTGTACTAATCATTAACGCTTAGATTACGAGTTTTGAGCGCTATAGGGAAATTAACGAACGCAATAAAAGTTGTGTTATTTAATCCCCTATAGCGCTGCCATAACAAGTTTTTCAAAACCCGGCTTGTGCGTGCAATATGGCATTTTTAAGCTACATACCGCACCAAAAACAAGTGCTGTTTTGATGTGCTCCTGTACGCTTTCCCCATAGACATCAATGGGGAAAGCGGGTCAGAAAAAAGTCTAACACCTGGGATCGCAGAAAGAAAAGCTCCGTAACGCAGCCCCATTGATGTCTATGGGGAAAGAAAACTAACTTGTAAACCTAACACCCTAACATAAACCATACATCTAAACACCCCTAATCTGCTGCCCCCGACATCGCCGACACCTGTCTACAGTTATTAACCCCTAATCTGCCACTCCCGATATCGCCACCATCTAAATAAAGTTATTAACCCCTATTCCGCCGCTCCCCGACATTGCTGCAACTAAATAAAGTTATTAACCCCTAAACCTCTGGCCTCCCACATCACTACCATTAAAAGGGCCTTTTGTAGGGCATTGCCCTAGGTTAAACTGCTCTTTTGCTACAAAAAAACACCCCCTAAAAAAATACATTACGCAAAATAACAAACAAATTATCAAAAATAATAAAAATTATTCATATTCTAAAACCCATTAAAAAAAAAAACACCCCAAAATAAAAAACCTAATTTAGAATAAACTACCAATGGCCCTTAAAAGGGCATTTTGTAGAGCATTGCCCTAAAGATATCAGCTCTTTTTGTGAAACAAAAATACAAATACCCACTAACATTACAAACCCCGACCCCCCCACAAAATAAAAAAAACTATCTAAAAAACCTAAACTACCCATTACCCTTAAAAGGGCATTTAGCTTTTTTGTTGCCCAAACCCTAATCTAAAAATAAAACCCACCCAAAAAAACCTTAAAAAAACCTAACACTAACCCCCGACGATCCACTTACAGTTTTTAAAGTCCCGCTTGAACGATCTTCATCCTGGCAGTGAAGTCCTCATCCAGGCGGCAAGAAGTCTTCATCCAGGTGGGCTCTTCAATCTTCATCCTGGCGGCGAAGTCCTCATCCAAGCAACAAGAAGTCTTCATCCAATAGAATTAGAGCTGCTTAAATCCTATTGGCTGATTTGAACAGCCAATAGGATTTTAGCAGCTCTAATTCCTATTGGTTGTTTCAAATCTTTCAGCCAATTAGGAATGCAAGGGATGCCATCTTGAATCACGTACCTTGCATTGAAGATTCAGTGTACGGCGGCGACCATATGAAGAGGATGCTCCGATGTCTTCAGGATAGACCTGCTCCTCGCTACCGGGATCAAGATAGAAGATGCCGCCTGGATGAAGATTGAAGAGGCCATCTGGATGAAGACTTCTCGCCACTTGGATGAGGACTTCGCCACCAGAATGAAGATTGAAGAGGCTGCCTGGATGAAGACTTCTCGCCGCCTGGATGAAGATCGTTCAAGCGGGACTTCAAAAACTGTAAGTGGATCTTCTGGGATTAGTGATAGGTTTTTTTGAGGGGTTTTTGGGTGGATTTTTATTTTAGATTAGGGTTTGGGCATGTAAAAGAGCTAAATGCCCTTTTAAGGGCAATGCCCATCCAAATGCCCTTTTCAGGGCAATGGGTAGCTTAGGTTTTTTTTAGAGTTAGTTTTTTTTATTTTGGGGGTTGGTTGGGTGGTGGGTTTTACTGTTGGGCGGTCTTTGTATTTTTTCAGGGAAAAGAGCTGATATCTTTGGGGCAATGCACCACAAAAAGCCCTTTTAAGGGCTATTGGTAGTTTATTGTAGACTAGGGTTTTTTTTACTTTGGGTGGGCTTTTTTATTTTGATAAGGCTTTTAGATAAGGTGTAATTCTTTTTTATTTTTGATAATTTCCTTTGTTATTTTCCGTAATTTAGTGTTTGTTATTTTTTGTAATTTAGTCTTTTTTTTTTAATGTGTATTTTAGTTTTATTTAATAGTTATTTTAATATTAGTTAAATAGTTATATTAGTTTAATTGTTAGTTTAAACTTAGTTTAAACTTAGTTTTTTTAACTTGACAGGTAAGGAAAATAGTTTAAATTAGTTTATTGCAATGTGGGGGATTTTGGTTTAGGGGTTAATAGTTTAGTATATTTTGTTGTGGGGGGGGGCTTGCGGTTTAGGGGTTAATAGGCTTATAATAGTGGCAGCGGTGTAAGGCTTAATAACTTTAGTATAGTTGGGGCGATGTGGGCGGACGGCAGATTAGGGGTTAATAATATTTAAATAGTGTTTGCGATGCGGGAGGGCGGCGGTTTAGGGGTTAATAAGTTTATTATAGTGGTGACGATGTCAGGGAGTGGCAGAATAGGGGTTAATATTTTTTTAAACTGGCGGCAATATCGGGAGCGACAGATTAGGGATTAATAAATTTAATATAGTGTTTGCGATGCGGGAGGGCCTCGGTTTAGGGGTTAATATGTAGTTTATAGGTGTTTAGTGTAGTTTGTAGCAGTTTAGTTATGAGTTTTATGTTACAGATTTGTAGCGTAAAACTCATAACTATTGCTTTTAGATGGCCGGTAGAAAACATGTCGTTTTAGGCTGTAAGGCAGGTTTTTTTAGCCGCACTTGTAATGGCAGCGCTATGGGAATACCATTAAAAAATGTTATTTTTACGAGTGCGGTACTGACGTTGCGTTACAGGCTAAAAGACTTGCGGTACAGCTATACCGACAAGACTTGTAATGGCTGTGTTAACGCTGAAATTACCATATTTTCAGCGTTAAAAGACGAATGCACGGGGGCGGAGTCTGGCCACGCAGGAAGATGGCCGCACATTATAAGGGCTCCTATTACCCATGTAGGTTAAAAGCGATTTTTATGGCATAATCCCCTACCTAACCCTTCCAGAACTAGAGGATCCTTATATTAAAAGAGGAGGAACACCACCGACCGAGTTGCGACTACATCACACAAATCACAACAGACTCTGGTTCCCTGAACAGACCGCTAAGCTTACCAGGCCTCAGGCGGGACTCGGCGCCGAGAGCGCATAGGAAACTAACCTGCAAGCAGTGGGACTGGTCGACTCGTGGCAGAAGTACCTCTCTTCACCAACAACTGTACTTACAAAGTCATGAGCAGGGACCTAAGCGGAGCAACAGAGACGCATCCCATCTGACTGCTGGGAAGAGATCAGAAAGCACACCAGAAGGCTGCAGTGGTGATCCAGGGGCCCAGAATTGAATATACTATTGTGCACTCTTGATCCCAGGATCGAGCAGAATTCCTTATCTCCCACAACACGCTTCCTATGTGATGCCTACCAAGAGGCAGAATAAGCCTGGAAAGCCTCACACCTCCAAAATGCTTAATCACTATCTAAAACCAGCCAAACCAAGGTCTGTAACCCCTCAGGAAGGTATGGCTAATAAGCAATTGAACACGGCCGCTTCAATCCATCAGGAAGAGGTCTCCCCAATCCCATATGTCACTAAAGAGGACATTCAACATCTATCCTCAAAGGAGGACATAAAAGGAGTTCTCCAGGAGATGAGGAGCCTATTTGGTGACCTCCGCAAAGACTTAGGCGCCCTTGACCGCAGGGTCATCACACTGGAGGAAAGCCAGGCCTCGACCTCAGCCATACTCCAAACCCACACAACAGACATACAGATTCAAGCAGATAAAGTTCACTATCTGACAGAAAAAATTGAAGATTTAGACAAACGTTGTAGACGCAATAACCTAAGGATAAGGGGCGTCTCGGAGCCTGTCCACCCGCCAGCGATCGAGGGCTATCTCCAGGCACTGTTCAGAGTAATAAAAAATAACCCATCTGCTATTGAGAGAGCCCACAGGGCCTTACAACCCAAACCATCACATAAGGTCCCTCCTAGGGATATTATTGTTAAGTTTCTCAGCTTTAAGGACAAGGAGGAACTTTTGAAATGCGCCAGATCTAAACACCCCATCCTCCATGTAGGGGAAGAAATACAAATATTTACTGACCTTTCACCAGTAACACTACAGAAGAGATGAGATTTATCTCACATCACTACTTATCTGAGGAAGAATAGAATTCAGTACAGATGGGGCTTTCCTGTATCCCTGATAGCCACTCATCATAATAAGACTGTTATATACAGGTCTGGAATTGATCCCCAACTACCTGGCAAGAATGATGTTATGACTGAAGCTTCCATAGAGGGGACACCCTCACCTTTACCCTCTACCCAGGAGCTAGCAACAAATGCATGAAGACTGTCTCGCCTTCCCAGGGGCTGGTGAGACACCTACTAGTATCCTTTCTGTTTCAAAGTCACACTAGTGATGCAAACCGGTCATGATTAAGCAGGTAGCTAGGTAGAGCAGGTGATAAAGCCTGTCACTGGACATTCTCCCTAGCCTGACTTGTTGAGGGTCTTCTCCTGTTCTCTGTCAGGAAACAGGGTAGGGTAGAGAGAGAAAATGTTACATGGTTAATTTAACAGTTATATTTGTTCATGTTCCTGTTTTCGTGTTCTAACGATACCACTACTATATTTCTATGCTTATGCCCTCCACGCAAGAGCATATCACCTAATCCCTCAACTTAGATACACCTAGGTCCTCATATATTAAAGGGTACAAAAGCTGGACATATTGCTTGCTTTCTAGCCATTTTCAGCATATTATGAGACTTAACTAGATGTGATGAGGTATAATGAAACATACGACCCTCCAAATAGCATTAAGGGACATCTTATAGAGTCTACGCCAGTTAGAAACACTTCTCGCACTATAATAACTATTACAAACTAGTTTCAGGGCTAGCAATCTCAGGAAATGTCAGGGTTCTCTTGAAATGTCCTCATAATATTTTGCTGTATTTCTCCCATATATCAAGATGATTATTTGTACCCTCTGGTTCTACCCCTTTTCCCCAACCCTCCCCCCCTTATACCTCCACCTTTACCAAACATACCCTTCTACACCCCCCTCTTTTCCTAAATCCCATATTGCCACACCAATATCACCAATGTCAAAATTATAATGTCATAAACCTACCGTGGGTATACTACCCCTAGTTGTATTAGTCTTTAGTAAGGTAACTATTAATTTATTACCGAGTCATTTTTCTTGTTCTCTTTCCCCATCTGTATCCCTTATTTTAAGGGTTTCCCTCTTTCTCTCTCTTTTTCTCTCTTGTTCCCCTCCCCCCCTTTTATTTTTTCTCTTCTCTCCTCACAGCTAACATGCTCCCTAAAACCAGCAGGTTCCAGGATCACTCCATACAACTGACCACCATAAACGCAAAAGGCCTTAACAATCCTGGGAAGCGCTCCATAGCATTTCGAGATCTTCACAAACTAAATAGTCACATATTGATGCTACAAGAAACACACTTCCAAAAAGGTAAAGAACCTAAATGGCACAACATGCAATACCCCACAGCCTTCTTTGCATCTAGCCCTCACACAAAGGCTGGAGTTGGAATATTCTTCCATAAAACACTACCAATTCAAATATCCCACACTGAAAGAGACCCTGAAGGAAGATATCTCCCCCTAAAGGGCACACTCTATGGCCACTACATTACACTTCTGAACATCTACGCAACAAACCAGGCTGAAGCATTTTTTTAAAAAAAGACCTTAACCTCTCATTAGACCCGGCCTTGGACTCTTCTAAGGGATCCTCTAGCACTCCTAAATCTGCCCTGAAATCCATTAAGACCACCCTGAACAATTTAAATCTTCATGACATTTGGAGGACGCTACACCCCTCAGGTAGGGACTACACTCTTTATTCTAACCCTCATAACTGTTATACAAGAATAGATCACATATTTACTGACTCTCATGGCCTTGCAATCACCAACACCTGCAAAAGTGGGTCTATCAGATGGTCTGATCACACCCCTCTCTCTTGTCGGATTTTATGGCCTGATGTCCCGGTCTCTTCCAGACTCTGGAGGCTAGATGATACCTTACTAGACAACCTTTAATAATGAAAGATATCCAGAAACAACTCACTGAATATTTTGCAATTAATTCACATTCCACAACATCCCATCTCACTGAATGGGAAGCACACAAATCGGTTGTTAGAGGTCTATTCATTAAACACAAGTCCAAGCTCAACAGGCTAGCCAGAGAAAAACATTCCCACTAACGAAACAATTAAAAATAGGCTCCTTGACACGAGATAGCACTTAGACAACATCTAACAGAGATCCACCAGCGCAATGCTTTATCCCTTAAGCAATACTATTTTGAGGGGGTAATAAACCTGGTAAAATACTAGCCAGAAATATCCGCAGGAAACAACTAAGTACGTACATACACTCAATCTCGATGCCTGATAACCTTATTGTTAAAGATAGTGTCAAAATTGCCTCTACCTTTCAAAACTATTACAGTAAATTATATAACATAGACTGCAACCAGTCAAATAACAACACTTCTCCCCTAAATTTAAACGACCAACCTTAGACAGAGATGCAGCTGAATCACTATCTGCCCCAATCTCCTCAGAGGAGCTCTCCCAGGCCATCAAAGATATGCCGTTGGGCAAAAGCTCGGGACCAGATGGCCTTACTTTAAGATATTACAAAAAGTTTCAAGGGGTCCTCTCAGCCCATATGTTACACCTCTTTAATAAGCTTTGAGATGATCCCGTGCTAACTGAGACCCTACTGGAGGCTCATATCAATGTTATAGCTAAGCCAGGAAAGCCAGCAAATAGCCCAGGGCACTTCAGGCCTATTTCCCTTATCAACAATGACATGAAAGTGTTGGCCAAGATCCTTGCCAACAGGCTTAATAAATACCTTCCAGGGCTAATATGCAATGACCAGGTTGGTTTTGTACCCAGGAGAGAGGCCAGGAACAATACCGCTAAAATTATCAAACTAATTAATCACGCAAAAGTATCCAACACCCCGATGGTGCTATTCTCCACAGATGCGGAGAAGGCCTTTGATAGGGTGGGATGATTTTTCCTGTGATGGGCACTGTGCAAAATGGGGATCCCAGAGGTTTTTCTAAATATGACCATGGCACTTTACTCCAGGCCAAATGCTAGGGTTAGGGTTAACGGTATGCTCTCCGACTGCTTCTACATCAGTAATGGTACACGGCAGGGCTGTCCGCTATCGTCACTGCTGTTCACAATCTCTATTGAAGTCCTAGCCCAAAAAATTAGGCATAACACTTAAATTAAGGGAATAGTGGTAGGCGACAAGGAGTATAAACAAGCGGTGTACGCAGACGATATTCTTTTCACATTATCAGAGGCTGAAACATCTATACCTGAGTTGCTAAAGGAACTGGCAGCCTACGGGGAGGTTTCCAACTTCCTTTTAAATCTCAATAAGTCGGAACTTCTAAATATCAACACTCCAAATCAACACATACAATTGCTTAAAAAAGACCACCACATATGACATATCCATCGCCCAAAACAAGCTAAAATACCTAGGAATTCACCTAACACGCTCGCCGCTAGATCTCTTTAAACATAACTTTATTCCCTTGAAAAATGACATAGAGAGAGACCTATCAGCATGGAAAAAATAAACCGTTATCCTGGCTGGGGAGGGTAGGGATTATCAAGATGAACATTCTCTCATGAATATTATATGTACTGCAAGCACTTCCCATCCCCCTAAAAGATGGTTACCTTAGTCAACTACAGAAAATTATCGACCAATACATATCGTCAGCCATTAAACCAAGAGTCCCAAGGAGGACTATGTATTTGACGAGAGACAGGGGAGGTCTAGGACTCACAAATTTAAATGCATACAGAAAAGCAATAATGTTACAACATATTGCTGAATGGTCCCATAACAACACCGCTAAGGCATGGGTACACCTAGATCATCAAATCTTCTCATTAAATAACATGGGTACCTTGGCGTGGTCTCCTCCATCCAACAGACCCAAAAATCTACTTAAATACACAATAACAGCTAATACTCTAGCCGAATGGGATAAGACAATAGCAACTTCCACCCACATCTCATCTAAATACTCTCCTTTAACCCCAATCATTGAAAATAAGGCTCTTCCATATTATAGACTAAGCCACCGTATCAAACATCCGTATAGCCTAAAAGCTGGCTCTATCCAGTCTGTTATTGAGAATCAACTCTTGCACATGAACAATTAAAAGATTTTCTCCCCATGGCTGAACTATAATCAACTTCTTCACTATATCTCTCATCATAAATATAAAAAAGATCTAGGAAGTGAACCTACACAATTTTAAAAATTGTGCACCTTGTCGGCCACCCCTAAACACTTGATATCCCTTTTATATAAACTCACCTCCACAGCAGACACTACAACTCTCCTGTCATATACCCTTGCCTGGAACAAAGAATTGTCCCAAGATATCGATTTTGAATCTTGGATGAAAGTCTTTCAACTAAGAAAACGTTCCTCAGTATCAGCCACCATCCAAGAAATCCACCTGAAATTCCTGTAGAGATAGTGGTATCTTACCCCTTCAAGGCTCCACAAAATATTTCCTTCTCTGAGTGAAACCTGCTGGAGAGGATATGGAGAGGAAGGGTCACTTCTCTACATATGCTGGTCCTGCCCGAAACTACAATCCTTTTGGTTAGACGTTTTCTCTCTAATCTCAGACATTTTACAAATGCAAATCCCACAACTCCCTGAAAGTCTATTATTCTGCTCTATACCCAAAATAAAAGGCAAAGACAAATTGGCTCTTCTGTTGATTATGTTGACAGGGGTGAAGAAACTTATCTCCAAAAGATAGAAGTCTCAAAATATAACATCAGCACAGGATTGGAGGTTACAGGTCTCTGAGTTACTCACATTAGAAAGATACCACTATATTAAATTCCATAAACTAGACACTCATGAATACATGTTAGCAATCTGGAACAAAACAATCTAGTGGACCTGCTGGAGATATACCTGGTCGGGTTTTTTTTTTTTTTTTTCTCCTCCTTCTTTACATACCCTCTCTTTTCCAATATTTCTTGTCCTTCTCTGATTCCCCTTTTCCTTGCCCTAACATAAGCATTCCTCCCAATGATTAAGCACTTGAAAGATAATGTAGGATGTATAGCTTCTCCCCAGAACACAAAGACATGATAAACACCATTTGTAATATTGTGAGCAGGGACCACTTTCCTGAGGTGCCTTGGAGCCTATTAGTGAGCAGATGCGACTTTCTCAAGGGGCCTTGGAGCCTATTGGCAAGCAGGGGCCACTTAACTGGGGTGACTTGAAGCCTATTGGTGAGCTTTTTTGAAAACTAAACCTAGGTATGTTCATATGCTAATTTCAAAGCTCTTGAAGGCTCCCTCTTATCTCAGTGCCTTTTGACAGTGTTTCCCAGCTAGACAGCGCTACTTCATGTGTACCATATAGATAACTTTGTGCTCACTCTTGTGGAATTATTTATAAGTCAGCACTGATTGGCTAAAATGCAAGTTTGTCAAAAGCACTAAAATAAGGGGTAGTCTGCAGAGGCTTAGATACAAGGTAATCACAGAGGTAAAAAGTATATTAATATAACTGTTGGTTATGCAAAGCTGGGGAATGGGTAATAAAGGGATTATCTATATTTTTAAACAATTACGCCTAGATTTAGAGTTCTGTGGTAGCCGTCAAAACCAGCGTTAGAGGCTCCTAACGCTGGCTTTTACCGCCCGCTGGTATTTAGAGTCAGTCATTAAAGGGTCTAACGCTCACTTTGCAGCCGCAACATTTCCATACCGCAGATCCCCCTACGCCATTTGCGTATCCTATCTTTTCAATGGGATCTTTCTAACGCCGGTATTTAGAGTCTTGGCTGAAGTGAGCGTTAGAAATCTAACGACAAAACTCCAGCCGCAGAAAAAAAACAGGAGTTAAGAGCTTTCTGGGCTAACGCCGGTTCATAAAGCTCTTAACTACTGTGCTCTAAAGTAGACTAACACCCATAAACTACCTATGTACCCCTAAACTGAGGTCCCCCCACATCGCCGCCACTCTATTAAATTTTTTTAACCCCTAATCTGCCGACCTCACACCGCCGCCACCTACGTTATACTTATGTACCCCTAATCTGCTGCCCCTAACACCGCCGACCCCTATATTATATTTATTAACCCCTAATCTGCCCCCCTCAACGTCGCCAACACCTACCTACACTTATTAACCCCTAATCTGCCGACCGGACCTCGCTGCTACTATAATAAAGTTATTAACCCCTAATCCGCCTTACTCCCGCCTCAATAACCCTATAATAAACAGTATTAACCCCTAATCTGTCCTCCCTAACATCACTGACACCTAACTTCAAGTATTAACCCCTAATCTGCCGACCGGACCTCGCCGCTACTCTATTAAATTTATTAACCCCTAAAGCTAAGTCTAACCCTAACCCTAACACCCCCCTAAATTAAATATAATTTAAATCTAACGAAATAAATTAAATCTTATTAAATAAATTATTCCTATTTAAAGCTAAATACTTACCTGTAAAATAAACCCTAATATAGCTACAATATAACGAATAATTATATTGTAGCTATTTTAGGATTAATATTTATTTTACAGGCAACTTTGTATTTATTTTAACCAGGTACAATAGCTATTAAATAGTTAAGAACTATTTAATAGCTACCTAGTTAAAATAATTACAAAATTACCTGTAAAATAAATCCTAACCTAAGTTACAATTAAACCTAACACTACACTATCAATAAATTAATTAAATAAACTACCTACAATTATCTACAATTAAACCTAACACTACACTATCAATAAATTAATTAAATACAATACCTACAAATAAATACAATTAAATAAACTAACTAAAGTACAAAAAATAAAAAAGAACTAAGTTACAAAAAATAAAAAAATATTTACAAACATTAGAAAAATATTACAACAACTCTACACCTACTCTAAGCCCCCTAATAAAATAACAAAGCCCCCAAAATAAAAAAATGCCCTACCCTATTCTAAAATTAAAATAGAAAAGCTCTTTTACCTTACCAGCCCTTAAAAGAGCCTTTTGCGGGGCATGCCCCAAATAATTCAGCTCTTTTGCCTGGAAAAAAACCCATACAATACCCCTCCCCAACATTACAACCCACCACCCACATACCCCTAATCTAACCCAAACCCCCCTTAAATAAACCTAACACTAAGCCCCTGAAGATCTTCCTACCTTATCTTCACCACACCGGGTATCACCGATCGGTCCAGGCTCCGATGTCTTGATCCAAGCCCAAGCGGGGGGCTGAAGACGTCCATCCTCCGGCTGAAGTCTTGATCCAAGCGGCGGCTGAAGAAGTCCATCTTCGGGCAGAAGTCTTCATCCTATCCGGGCAGAAGAGGACATCCGGACCGGCAAACATCTTCATCCAAGCGGCATCTTCTATGTTCTTCCATCCGATGAGGAGCGGCTCATCTTCAAGACCTCCGGCGCGGATTCATCCTCTTCTTCCGACGACTAGACGACGAATGAAGGTTCCTTTAAGGGACGTCATCCAAGATGGCGTCCCTCGAATTCAAATTGGCTGATAGGATTCTATCAGCCAATCAGAATTAAGGTAGGAAAATTCTGATTGGCTGATGGAATCAGCCAATCAGATTCAAGTTCAATCCGATTGGCTGATCCAATCAGCCAATCAGATTGAGCTCGCATTCTATTGGCTGATCGGATTCTATACAGGCCAAGAGTGACTTTTCACTCTATTAGCTTAATATAGTGCTTATTTGATTTATATATGGTTGGGTCATTACCTCTCAGTATTTTGTTTATCTCCTCACCTGTAATTGATCTTCTAGGCCAGTAAACTATATTTACTATAATTGTTGTGTTGTCTGCAGCCGGGACAGCAGGGCATCTTTTGTAGTGAAGGACAGTTGAGAGTTCCCTTATTTAGCTTTGTAGCATTTATTTTCATACCCACAGACTATGTATCATTATTTTCTAGTTTGAAAGCTTTTTTGGTGGCTGACCCAAGATATTAAGGCAACTGCTCAGTGGACTATAATGTAAGGCTTTATGTTCATATTTGTGATTTACTAATGACATAGCATTTGCTCTAAATGGCAAGCTCTGGACCTTATAATGCCCCATATGCTTTGGGTTTATTGTGTTTGATATATATGCAGTATACCTGCAAAATGGGGTCCAAGAGTTTCCTCTGATAATGTTGCTATTAATATTGATTAATATGTTGCATTGTTTTAGGGCCAAAGAGAGGCCTCTTAGGTTTGCAAAGACTCCCAGCTATGAGCAAAGATAAGTCCAAGAGTGGCCTTTTTTCTTTTCAGTCGGAGGACCATTATGTATAAAATGAAGGTTTTACTTATGTTTAATTATATTACAGATTTTGGTGAAATGCTTGTGCAACGCCGCCCCCTGCACAAATGGCCGCTAGCAGGGGGTGTCAATCATCCCGATCGTATCCGATCGGGATGATTGCAGTCGGCCACCGGTCTTACGACTGTTGCTTCTTAACTTATGTTTCCGAAAACAGCAGCCTACCCCATAGTCTGTAATGTTTGTACTAAAAACTCAATAAAACATTAATTTAAATGGAAAAAGGCATGTAGGCTGCCATTTGTTTTGTCTATATACACAAGTTGATTCTCGTAATAAAACATCAAGAGGAAAAAAAAAATATTTTTATTGGCACATACAACAGTGATTGTAATTCTTTTTTTTTTTTTAAAGTTTCCACTCCCTAAGCGAGATCCAAAATGCAACAGAAAAAAGGTACAGTCAGAAATCCAGAAGTCATTGAACTTGTCAATAAATTCCTTGCATAGGACAGATTAATACACGGTTCATAACCTGCATGCTTTATCTGTATTCATTACATTTTAACAGCCATCGCCCAGGAATAAACTTGTATACAGATAACTCAGTATTGCAAACAGTAAGCATTAGACCAGCGATCATATCAGTTAATCTGAATATGTTATAAAAGCTTTATAACTTAAAGGGCCATAACAATGTTTATGTTCAGCCAATAAAAAGTGCAGAATGAAACCCATAGGTGTAGCAAAATTATCTGCATTCATTAATACTCAACTGCTAGTTGTTGTCCAAATTACATCACAGTGCAAATAAAGATTTTAGTTATTGTCAAGACAAACATTACAATTTTATGAAAAATCACTGTTGTCAGGCATTTTAGATAAGGTGTTTAAAAAACTAACGGTAATAATTGTATTATTTACAGAGATAACAATTAACCCCAACCTCTGCTGAATTAGCTGCAATTAACTAACTGGAACTTACATAACCATACTTCCCAACCCCATTTTGTTCCCCTTTTCACATTTTATAAATATGTGAAAATAAATAAAAACAGTCAGGTAGATTACAAGTTATGGGTGCAATGCGGTGTGAAATGAACACAACAAAAGTTGTATTATTTTACCCTCCATTGCGCTGCCATTACAAGTTTTGAAACAGCTGGCTTGTGCGTGCAATATGGTTGCATTGAGCTCTATACCGCACAAAATACAAGCACTGTTTTGACGTGCTTGTGCACGCTTTCCCCATAGACATCAATGGGGAGAGCTGGTTAGAATAAAAACTAACACCTGAAGCGTGGAATGAAAAATCTCCGTAACGCAACCCCATTGATGTCTATGGGGAAAAAAAAGGAATGTTTAAACCCAACATCTAAACACCACTAATCTGCTGTTAATGATGTCGCAAACTTAAAATTTTCCGTTGGCGAACGGCAGACTCGAACTTTCGTAACTGTTCGTGAACGGGCGAACCCGGGTGAACCGCCATTGACTTCAATAGGCAGGCGAATTTTAAAACCCACAGGGACTCTTTCTGGCCACAATAGTGATGGAAAAGTTGTTTCAAGGGGACTAACACCTGGACTGTGGCATGCCGGAGGGGGATCCATGGCAAAACTCCCACGGAAAATTACATAGTTGAAGCAGAGTCTGGTTTTAAGCCATAAAGGGCATAAATCACCTAAAATTCCTAAATTGTTTGGAATAACGTGCTTTAAAACATCAGGTATGATGTTGTATCGATCAGGTAGTGTAAGGGTTACGCCCGCTTCACAGTAACAGACCAAACTCCCCGTTTAATGCACCGCAAACAACCACAAACAGTCCATTTGCACAACCACGAGATAGATAGATTTGATAGATACATAGATACATAGATTAGATAGATAGATCAATAGATGCAATATACATTTGATAGATACGATAGATAGATAGATAGATTTGATAGATAAATAGATAGATTTGATAGATATATAATTTCCCAGACAGAGAATTACAAGACGTGCGGTCTGGGACCCATGGTAAGGTTCCCAGAGGCAGTTGCGGCGCCAGGGGACGTGTATATGGCATGGAATTTAGGAACTGGGAGATGGAAAAAGATGCTTGGTCGGTCCTCCTACTTCAAATTTGGGGCACTGCGCGTGCAATCTACTGTGCCACCAGATATGAGTGGTGTGTTAAGTAGTACTATTCTGATCAGTTTAATACCTGTTACTCCCCCTATCGGGGGAGGTGTATATGGCATGGATTTTAGGAACTGGGAGATGGAAAAAGATGCTTGGTCGGTCCTCCTACTTCAAATTTGGGGCACTGCGTGTGCAATCATGGCCGGACTTTTAGCCAACGGCCATTTGTCTGACGGACATTTGTCCGACGGACATTTGGTCGAAACACAAGTGGCTGTCACAAAACAGTCCGGCCACAAGATAAATAGATTTGATAGATAGATAGATACATAGATTACATAGATCAATAGATGCAATATACATTTGATAGATACGATTGATGATAGTTAGATAGATTTGATAGATAAATAGATAGATTTGATAGATATATAATTTCCCAGACAGAGAATTACAAGACGTGCGGTCTGGGACCCATGGTAAGGTTCCCAGAGGCAGTTGCAGCGCCAGGGGACGTGTATATGGCAGGGATTTTAGGAACCGGGAGATGGAAAAAGATGCTTGGTCGGTCCTCCTACTTCAAATTTGGGGCACTGTGCGTGCAATCGTGGCCGGACTTTTAGCCGACGGACATTTGGCCGATGGACATTTGGCTGAAACACAAGTGGCTGTCACAAAACCGTCCGGCCACGAGATAGATAGATTTGATAGATAGATACATAGATTACATAGATCAATAGATGCAATATGCATTTGATAGATACAATAGATAGTTAGATAGATTTGATAGATAAATAGATTTGATAGATATATAATTTCCCAGACAGAGAATTACAAGACGTGGGGTCTGGGACCCATGGTAAGGTTACTTCCTTTTGCACAATCGAGTATAGGTTGGGGATTGCCTTTTGTGCAAAGAAATTTCAGCCGGGTACCTTCCACTGCGGTGTCCCCTATCAGGGGATGTGTATATGGCATGGATTTTAAGAACCGGGAAATGGAAAAAGATGCTTGGTCGGTCCTCCTACTTCAAATTTGGGGCACTGCGCGTGCAATCTAATGTGCCACCAGATAGGAGTTGTGTGTTAAGTAGTACTATTCCTATCAGTTTAATCCTGTTAAGTGTCTTTTTTTTTGTTTTGTTTTTGAAGCCACAGTGCAGCACCAGAGGCCCGAAAAATTTGGCATGTACACATGCCTGAAAAATTAGGTATTGTTGCAGCCACTGCTGTAGCAGCGGCCAGAAAAATTGATGTTTGTTTCCCAGGCAGAAAGTGCCCTAAAACATTGCGGCTTGAACCCTAGTTGGTGGCGGATAAGTCACACAAGTCATCCGGCATTTGAAGATAAAATACAGCAGCGTGTGGACCATTTTTAGCCCAAGGCAGCTCATCTCATCAGGCCTTTTTTACTCGAATGTATCGCCCAATGTCAGTCCCTTCGGGATCCATCCCTCATTCATCTTAATAAAGGTGAGGTAATCTAGACTTTTTTACCTTGGCGACTTCTCTTCTCAGTGACAATACTTCCTGCTGCACTAAAGGTCCTTTCTGACAGGACACTTGAAGCGGGGCAGGCCAGAAGTTCTATTGCAAATTGGGATAGCTCAGGCCACAGGTCAAGCCTGCACACCCAGTAGTCAAGGGGTTCATCGCTCCTCAGAGTGTCGAGATCTGCAGTTAAGGCGAGGTAGTCTGCTACCTGTCGGTCGAGTCGTTCTCTGAGGGTGGACCCCGAAGGGTTGTGGTGATGCATAGGAGTTAAAAAGCTCCGCATGTCCTCCATCAACAACACGTCTGTAAAGCGTCCTGTCCTTGTTGGCGTGGTCGTAGGAGTCGGAGGATTACTTTCAGCTCTTCCCCTGTTAGATTCACGTTGTGCTGTGACATCACCCTTATACACTGTGTAAAGCATACTTTTTAATTTATTTTGGAAATGCTGCATCCTGTTTGACTTGTTGTAATTCAGTAACATTTCTGGCAATTTATGCTTATACCGGGGGTCAGGTAGCGTGGACACCCAGTACAGGTCGTTCTCCTTCAGCTTTTTTATACGAGGGTCCCTCAATGGGCACGACAGCATGAAAGACCCCATTTGCACAAGGTTGGATATCGAGCTACTCATGTCCCATTCCTCATCCTCAGTGATGTCACTGAAGGTATCTTCTTCCCCCCAGCCACGTACAACACCACGGGTACCAGATAGGTGACAACGAGCACCCTGGGATGCCTGCTGTGGTTGGTCTTCCTCCTCCTCCTCAAAGCCACATTCCTCCTCTGACTCCTCTTCCTCACAATCCTCTTCCAGTGTTGCCGCAGGTCCAGCAAGCGATGCTGATAAGGCTGTTTCTGGTGGTGATGGTGACCACAGCTCTTCCTCTTCACGCTCATCTACGGCTTGATCCAGCACTCTTCGCAGGGCACGCTCCAGGAAGAAAACAAATGGTATGATGTCGCTGATGGTGCCTTCGGTGCGACTGACTAGGTTTGTCACCTCCTCAAAAGGACGCATGAGCCTACAGGCATTGCGCATGAGCGCCCAGTAACGTGGCAAAAAAAATCCCAGCTCCGCAGAGGCTGTCCTAGCACCCCGGTCATACAAATACTCGTTAACGGCTTTTTCTTGTTGGAGCAAGCGGTCGAAAATTAGGAGTGTTGAATTCCAACGTGTCGGGCTGTCGCAAAATCAAGCGCCTCACTGGCATGTTGTGTCGCTGCTGGATATCGGAGAAGTGCGCCATGGCCGTGTAGGAACGCCTCAAATGTCCACACACCTTCCTGGCCTGCTTCAGGATGTCCTGTAAGCCTGGGTACTTATGCACAAAGCGTTGTACTATCAGATTACACACATGTGCCATGCACGGCACGTGTCAACTTGCCCAATTTCAATGCCGCCACCAAATTACTTCCGTTGTCAGAAACCACTTTGCCAATCTTCAGTTGGTGCAGAGTCAGCCACTGATCCACCTGTGCGTTCAGGGCGGACAGGAGTGCTGGTCCGGTGTGACTCTCTGCTCAGGGAAGTCAACCCCAAGACGGCGTGACACTGCCGTATCCGGTATGTGGAATAGTACCTGCGGAGCTGGGGGGATACCGTTGATGTGGAGCAAGACGCAGCAGCAGAAGAGGACTCAGCGGAGGAGGTTATGGAAGAGGATGGAGTAGGAGGAGTAGAGGAGGTGGCAGCAGGCCTGTCTGCAAGTCATGGCGGTGTCACCAACTCCTCCTCTGCAGAGCCACGCATTCCATGCTTGGCAGCCGTCAGCAGGTTTACCCAATGCGCAGTGAAGGTGATATACCTGCCCTGACCATGCTTTGCAGACCAGCTATCAGTGATCATATGGACCCTTGCCCCAACACTGTGTGCCAGACATGCCATTACTTCCTTTTGCACAATCGAGTACAGGTTGGGGATTGCCTTTTGTGAAAAGAAATTTCGGCCAGGTACCTTCCACTGCGGTGTCCCAATAGCTACACATTTTTTGAACGCCTCAGACTCCACCAGCTTGTATGGTAAAAGCTGGCGGGCTAAGAGTTCAGACAAGCCAGCTGTCAGACGCCGGGCAAGGGGGTGACTTTGTGACATTGGCTTCTTACGCTCAAACATGTCCTTGACAGACACCTGACTGTGGGAAGATGAGCAGGAACTGCTCCGGAAGAGAGACGGAGTGGCGGATGGTTGAAAGGGGGCAAGGAGGACAGCAGTGGTTGACGTGGCTGAAGATGCTGGCCCAGGAGGAGGATGGCGGCTTTGAGTTTGTGTGCTGCTTCTACTCATGTGTTGATCCCATAGACGTTTCTGATGTGTGATCATGTGCCCTCGCAAAGCAGTTGTACCTAGGTGGGTGTTGCACTTCCCACGACTCAGTTTCTTTTGGCAAAGGTTGCAAATGGCATCGCTGTTGTCAGAGGCAGACACACACAAAAAATGCCACACTGCTGAGCTCTGCGATGACGGCATTCTGGTGATGGCAACAGCATGCGTTGATTGGCGTGCTGTCTGGCTGACCCCGGGTGCCGATGCATGCTGTCTGACTGTGCCACTAGCTCCTTGCGACGACCTCCCCCTGCTTCAAACTAATCTCCTCCTCCTCCTCTCTGTCTCCCCATCTGAACTTTCCCCCTGTTCTTCTTCTCTTCTAGCGGGCACCCACGTGACATCCACGGATGCATCGTCATCATCAACCGCTTCACTTGTATCTGACAAATCAACAAAGGAAGCAGCAGCGGGTACAACATCATCATCATCACACCGTACGTCCATGTCTGTAATGCTGCCTGACTGAGACATATCACTGTTATCTACATCCTCTGTCAATGATGGTTGCGCATCACTCATTTCTTCCAACTGATGTGTAAAAAACTCCTCTGACACATCAAGTGAAGCTGCTGTGGTGCTAGTGTTGGTGGTGGCGGCAGGCGGGCGAGTGGTGGTAACTTGAGAGGTGCCCGAAGATAAGCTGGAGGAGGATGGTGCATCAAGGTTCAGAGCGGAAGCTATAGAAGATTGGGTGTCCTGTTTTAAAAAGTCAACTTTGTCCTCCTCAGAACTTTTCGAGTTCATGGGACGTGGCCTCTGAACACTGGGCATTATTCTATGGCCAAAGGGAATCACAGCACCACGACGACACCTGCGGGGTGGCCTGCCTCTGCCTGTCATTTTTTTTAAATGTACACTTACAATACTATTAAACAAGATATGAGTGGTGGCACTGGGCAAGTGGGCACAGTATCCTATACAGAAGGCATGTCCTAGTGACCGTAAACAACATTAGATCCTAAACAGTAGGAAAATATAACAAGCCATGGGTGGCACCTCTTTTTTTTTTTTTAATAAGTACATGTTAACTTGAACACCATTCAGTAAATTAACAAGTAGCAGTCAAACGGCCTAGCTTCCTTGTAGGGTACTAAATAAAAAGTAGGCCTTTGGGTGTCCATATCACTCACAACAGAACATATATGCACAAAGAGTATTAATCTTCTAAACAATTTTCAGGAGCATGCACGCAACTAAGTATGCATAAACTGCAAACCTGTACCACTATACAGCTAAAAAAACATAAGAAGCCCTAAACCCCCTGTATTTAGTAAATCCATGAGGGTATTTAGCCACAATAGCCTCATATGTTAAACTGATTAAAAGGGGCTCTCAAACCTAAGCCTCCTCTCACCTAGGTCACAGGATTAACATCAGAAGAGGTTAGGTTGCAAGTATTTGCTGCAAAGTGTTCAAGATATGCAATGATGGAAGTCATATGTGAGGGTAAACATTTATCCTTATACTTTTTATAGTAAGACTGTATTGCATCATCTGAGCGTGCTCCTCCCAGCAGTAATATAATAGTTTAACACATGCCTCCCCACATTAAATAATACATAGAAGGCAATTTGAAATAAGGGGTTAATGATGAGGTATCTGTGAGCTTGTGTACCAATAGCTATAAATGCTGAACCTCAATGCCTAGTTACTAGTAAAGTGGTAGTAGGAGGAGGTGTAATTAAACTCACATAAGCACCAGCTACAAAACATAAGTTATATGAATAATATCCCTCGCTGGGAGATCTTCCTCCTTACTAGATAGTGGAAGGGGCAACATAGATGTGAGTAGCTCTAAGCAAATATAGACTGCAGGAGCCGACATCAGGCTTTTGGGCCGTCATATATTTGTTTTACACAGTGTATAAAGCAAAGGGCATAGCCGCCATACCAGCAAACCAGCAGACCCGTGGATAGTCAGTGATTACAGCTCAGAGCCGCAACCACAGTCCCAAGTCTCATCTGTTCCCTGCCCACTCTCCTCAGCCGGTAGGATGTGTTAACTGAGACCTGGCCGTAGTAAAAATTTGAGTGCATGGTGTCGGCAGGTACTCGGATACAGGCCTGCTCCCGAGCCCGCCAGCAAAGCGAGCATGCCCCCCCTCTAGCCGACTCCAGCCCTGAAGAGTCCACAGAGTCCCAGTTCCCTAAAATGGTAGGCTACAATAGGGGCCAGCCGCAAATCCTCCAGCATGCGTCGGCAGAGGCACCTGATTGAGAATATGTAGGCAGCTGCACAGCGACAGCCCGTCTGCAGCTTTTGTTTTTGTACACCAGCAGGGCCGCACGCAAGGGAGCCGGCCACTCTCCCCACCCCGACCCTACCAGTCACCTCAGTTTGGCTGTCGCTAGCAAGGTAGGCAACGTCCGATTTTACAAATAGAAGAACGACCATCCTTTGACAGAGTGCTGCCGCCAAATATTGGGACCTGTTTGATGAATGGACACTAACATACCTATACCAACTGTATAGTTCACTGTTCTGGTGTTCAATCTTGTGTAACTGTTTGTATTCATTGCCTAAATATTCTAGTCTATTGTTATCTGTTTATGTTCTTTATTATTTACCTTATACTATCTTTGGTAATCGGGAAGCGCACCCTAAAGGGTGTGGTGTGCATTTGTGTATACCACTCCCTACATTATAACGTCCAATTCTACCTCAGGCCATGCTTTGATGGGAGACTCTCTGCCGGCTTCCATGCAAGACCCCACTGTCAGCGCGTCCCGGACCTGCGGGACCAATGGTCCACCCGCTTCCTCCGGATTGAAGTCAACGGCCCCAGCCTTTTGTTGCTGCATATTAGGTAGGTCATAACAGATAAGCACAACTTCAGCGCTGGGCATAGCCTCCCTCTCCAATTCTGTGCATTCATTTTGTGTTCCCAGTATTGCCATGAGACGATCAAATCTTTTGCTAAATAGCTTCTCTGACTCCGCAAATAGAGCTTGCAATTTATGTTTAAATCTTTTATTAGTATTTTCATCAACAATTGTACAACAATAGAAAGTGAAAATAAAGTAAAAATAAAAATAAAGGCATCTCTCTCTCCCTATCTTTGGTTAACCCTTTATATTTACTAATGCACATCTATGTAAAGAAGATTAGACACGTGACACAGGATCCTAAAGTCTCTGCGGGTACCCCAGGAAATAGAAGGCAAGGTTTGGATAGCAGATTATTCATTGTTTCCTGGGGTATCTCCCAAATGGGCTAAACTGATTGTCTCCATAGTGGAGAAATATAAAGAAACATATCCTTTATCCCCCGTAACCCGTTACCTCCAAGGGCAGGGGGTCATAATGTATTGCCCGCTCCTCTTAAAGGTTATTGCTTAAGACCCTGTATCAATAAAATGACATGCAAAATGATATGCAAAAAAATATACGAAAGCGGAGAGAGAACAGCAAATAGTACAAAAAAGAAAAGAGGGATTAAGGAGAGAACCTAGAGAAGGAATGGGGTTGTATTTCTAACTTTCTAGTTCTTTAAAGCAACACATAGTTCCTCCTTAGGATGGGTTAAATGAGAGAGTTCAGAAAAGGTAAGTGAAAGTAGAAAGGAGTGGAAAGATGAAAAAGAAGAGTAGGGCATCCAGGTCCCCCCCCCCCTCCGCCTTAGGGACACATCCTCTGCGTCCCCAATGATTCTCTGTGGAGTTTATATAACCATATTCCTATTTAATGTCCAGTAAAACCAGACCTTCTCAAACTGGGCTTGTGTATCTAGAATATTAGAGGCAGACTCATACATACAATGAGTCTTGTCTAATCTGTTCCTCACTTCCTCCCATGCAGGGGCCCTCAATTTCCAGTATTTTGCAATACTCATTCTAGTGACCGTACAGGTAATTTTAATAAACGTGTTTATATGTTTGTTGTACTGAGGTAACGGTTCGTGTAGTAAGGCTTGTATTGGTTTGAGTTGTATTTGATCCTCTAAGATCACACTGAGGAGGGAGGATAGTTGAATCCAAATAGGTTGGATTATGGCGCAGTCCCACCACATATGAAGGTATGAACCCACCTCTCCACAGCCTCTGTAGCATAGTCTGTTGTTTGTAGTATTCATGTGGTAAGTTTTGATCGGGGTCAAGTACCATCTGAAGATAGTCTTAATAGTGTTTTCTCTTAAGTCTGCGCTTAAAAGGCCAGAGCATGCTGAATGTAGCAATTCGTCCCAGTCTTTTTTTAGTTTATGAGTACCTAGGTCTGTTTCCCATTGTGAGATTGTTGAAGGTTTAAGAGAGTTATTTTGGGATTGGATTTCTATATACACTCTGGATATCACTTTTTTGGGTCTGGAAGTTGAAGTTAGTAGAGATTCTATGAGTGAGATGGAATAGGTTCTCACTGATTTAATATAGTGTTGTATGGCTGAATTGACCTGGAGGTATTGAAACCATAAAAGCTTCATAGGAGCTATTTGAGTTTGGATTTGTATAAATGTTTTGGGTTTTCCGCCTGTCAGCCAGTCCGCCACCCTATATAGTCCTTTGTTCGCCCATTTATTCACCACTAATTGGACGTCAGAGGAAAGGAGGTATCTAATTGGGCGCATGGTCGTATGTGTGAGAGATAATTTGAGTTGTTTACTTATGAAGGACCACATGTGGGAAGTGTGACCAAAAACCTGTGAGTGGAATCTAACTGGTGTTATTTCCCTTGATTGTATGCCCCATAATATGTCGTCGGTGTGGGTGGATTCCCTTAAATCTGCCTCCAATTTGGGCCATAGGACTAATCCTTCCCCTCCCCCAAGGAGTAATGTTTGTGCTATCCTTGCTGCCCTGTAATATTCAATCAAGTTGGGTGCACCTATGCCTCCCAAACTCCTGTGTTTCGTCATGAGTGTTGATGGGATCCTAGCCATTTTTTTCCCTCTAATAAAGGTTAGAAGTTCTGCCTGCATCCTTTTTAAATCTGAGATTGGCACCGCTATAGGTAGCGTCCTAAATAAATATAGTAAGCGAGGAAGAATTGTCATCTTTACTGCAGCTAGTCTGCCCATCCATGAGAATGTATATGTTCTCCATTTATTTATGTCTTTTTTAATGTTTCTGTAAATGACTTCATAGTTATATTTGTATAGTTGATCAATTCGGGGGGTCAGGTAGATCCCTAAATACTTAAGGGAGTGTGCAGGCCATTTCATTTCAAAATTGACTTCTATAAGTTTTTTAGTATGGTGTGGGAGTCCTAATGACATTGCTTCACACTTGTCCAGATTAATTTTATACCCTGAGATTTGGGAGAATTCCTCTAGTGTTTTGTATAGGTTGGGTAGGGAGATTAGTGGTTTCGTCAGTGTGAGTAGAATGTCATCTGCAAACAACGTTAGTTTGTATTCCCGATCTTTAATTACTATTCCCGAAATATCAGTGGTTTGTCTGATTTTGGCTGCTAATGGTTCTATACATAGAGCAAAGATAAGGGGTGACAGAGGACAGCCCTGTCGCGTTCCGTTGAGCATAGGGAAAGACTTAGATTTGTAACCTGATATAGAGACCTGAGCCGTTGGGGTTGAATAAATCTTACTTAAGGCTGTAATGAAAGCTCCCCGGAATCCCATCCTATGTAGGACTGCATTCATGAAGTCCCAATCTATTCTGTCAAATGCCTTCTCTGCATCCAATGACAGGAGCAGAGAAGGCATCTTAGCTCTTCCCACATACTCAATGAGGCTTATTAATCTACGTACATTGTCCGGAGCTTCCCTGTCTTTAACGAAACCCACCTGGTCTAAGTGGATCAGTTTTGGTAAGATATGCTTCAGGCGATTGGCTAAGATTTTTGTAAGGATCTTCAGATCCTGATTAATGAGTGAGATCAGGCGGTAACTAGAGCAAAGCTTGTGATTCTTCCCTGGTTTTGGGATCACCACAATCTTCGCCCGCAACATATCTTCTGGGATCTCGAGTCCTTCCATAACATAATTACAGAAGTCTGTAAGATGGGGCACCAAGATTCCTCTAAACTCTTTATAATATTCGCTAGCAAATCCGTCTGGGCCTGCTGCTTTCCCTGATTTAAGATCTTTAATAACACCGAGCACTTCTGTATTTGTTATCGGGGAATTTAAGCTATCTAAGTCTTCTTGAGTGAGGGAATTCAGTTCTGTTTCCTCTAAGAATTTTGTAGTGTGAGCGGCTGTTTGTTGTGAGTGTGCTACTTTGGTTCCGTCATATAGTTTCCCATAAAAATCCGCGAAGGCATCTACTATTTGTTGTGGGTGGGATATTGAGGTGCCACAAGGGAGCAATAAGGATAAGATAGTCGATGCCCTACATCTTTCTCTAAGTTTGTGGGCCAGAAACTTGTCCGGTTTGTTCGCGTAAATGTAATATTGTGTGTTAAGTCTCTGAGTTGCTCTCATCGATTGATCATTGAGAAGTTTGGCTAAGTGTGTTCGTTTGGATTCTAAGATGGATAATATGTCTGGGCTCTGAGTCAGTCTATGTCTAGTCTCCAGATTCTGTATCTCGTCGTGTAGTTGAGAGAGTAGGGTCCTATGCTGTTTGTTACGTAATGCTTTTTCCCTCATGAGCAATCCTCTAAGGTATGCTTTATGTGCTACCCATGGGGAGAGAGGATTTGATGTGGTTCCTTTATTTATGTCCCAGTACTCTGACAGTGAAGTGTTAAGTCTCTCCTTTATTAAAGGGTCTTTTGTATATATTGGGTTGTAGGTCCATGTTCGGGTTCTAAGTGTATCGATAAAACCCTCAAGTTGTAAACTAGAGCTTGCAATTTAGTGTGTAGGTCCTCCTCCATGATCAAAGATATATTCTCTGCAGGATTATTATATTGGTTTTCGTACAGATATAGTTAATCTGCTCTGCTACCCCGGTTCCCCCGGGGGGGGGGGTGCTGAGATCTCTCTCCACGAGAGCCGCCAACAGACCTCAGCAGTCCGGTCTAAGAAGCTCAGTTATTTTCAAAAAGTAGATACTCCAGCTTGGCACAGTAGTTGAAAGATATTTAGGTATAATTTAGCACCGGATGGTTGATAAATATCCAAGTTACAAGGCGGATTGTAAACTGACTTTAGAGAGCTCTCAGTTTGTCGACCATCTTGGGTCCTTGCCTGGACACGCCCCCAGTTTTTATTTTTTTAAATGTACACTTACACTAGTATTAAACAAGATATGAGTGGTGCCACTGGGCAAGTGGGCACAGTATACGCTGTGAGCCTGGCACACATGCTGGCAGGCAGGCAACTGCAATTAGATTACACTAGCAGACTGATGTTTCACAGTCAAAAAAGTTTTTTTTTTTAAATTATTTACATTACTGTTACACCAGATATGAGTGGTGGCACTGGGCAAGTGGGCCAGGCACACACGTTGGCAGGCAGGCAAATGCAATTAGAATTACACTAGCAGACTGATGTTTCACAGTCAAAAAAGTTTTTTAAAAAAAATTATTTACACTACTGTTACACCAGATATGAGTGGTGGCACTGGGCAAGTGGGCCAGGCACACACGTTGGCAGGCAGGCAAATGCAATTAGAATTACACTAGCAGACTGATGTTTCACAGTCAAAAAAGTTATTTTTTTTAAATTTACACTACTGTTACAACAGATATGAGTGGTGGCACTAACTTGGCAAGTGGGCCTGGCACACACGCTAGCAGGCAGGCAACTGCAATTAGATTACACTAGCAGACTGATGTTTCACAGTCAAAAAAGTTATTTTTTTTAAATTTACACTACTGTTACAACAGATATGAGTGGTGGCACAAGTTGGCAAGTGGGCCTGGCACACACGCTGGCAGGCAGGCAGGCAACTGCAATTAGATTACACTAGCAGACTGATGTTTCACAGTCAAAAAAGTTTTTTTTTTAAATTTACACTACTGTTACAACAGATATGAGTGGTGGCACTAGTTGGCAAGTGGGCCTGGCACACACGCTGGCAGGCAGGCAACTGCAATTAGATTACACTAGCAGACTGATGTTTCACAGTCAAAAAAGTTTTTTTTTACAAAATTTACACTACTGTTACAACAGATATGAGTGGTGGCAATTAGCAAGTGGGCCTGGCACACACGCTGGCAGGCAGGCAGGCAACTGCAATTAGATTACACTAGCAGACTGATGTTTCACAGTCAAAAAAGTTTTTTTTTTTTACAAAATTTACACTACTGTTACAACAGATATGAGTGGTGGCACTAGTTGGCAAGTGGGCCTGGCACACACGCCGGCAGGCAGGCAACTGCTATTAGATTACACTAGCAGACTGATGTTTCACAGTCAAAAAATTTAAAAAAAAATTTTACACTACTGTTACAACAGATATGAGTGGTGGCACTAGTTGGCAAGTGGGCCTGGCACACACGCTGGCAGGCAGGCAACTGCAATTAGATTACACTAGCAGACTGATGTTTCACAGTCAAAAAAGTTTTTTTTTTTTACAAAATTTACACTACTGTTACACCAGATATGAGTGGTGGCACTTAGGAAGTGGGCATGGCACACAGACAGGCAGGCAACTGCAATTAGATTACACTAGCAGACTGATGTTTCACAGTCAAAAAAGTTTTTTTTACACTACTGTTACAACAGATATGAGTGGTGGCACTAGTTGGCAAGTGGGCCTGGCACACACGTTGGCAGGCAGGCAACTGCTATTAGATTACACTAGCAGACTGATGTTTCGCAGTCAAAAAAAAATTTTAAAAAAAAATTTTAAAAAAAAATTTACACTACTGTTACAACAGATATGAGTGGTGGCACTAGTTGGCAAGTGGGCCGGGCACACACGCTGGCAGGCAGGCAACTGCAATTAGATTACACTAGCAGACTGATGTTTCACAGTCAAAAAAGTTTTTTTTTACAAAATTTACACTACTGTTACAACAGATATGAGTGGTGGCACTAGTTGGCAAGTGGGCCTGGCACACACGCCGGCAGGCAGACAACTGCTATTAGATTACACTAGCAGACTGATGTTTCACAGTCAAAAAAGTTTTTTTTTTTTAAATTTACACTACTGTTACAACAGATATGAGTGGTGGCACTAGTTGGCAAGTGGGCCTGGCACACACGCCGGTATTACGAGTTTTGGAAAAAGTGAGAGGTACACCCTCTCCTGTCAAGACTCCTACTGCATTTAACGCCGTAACATAAAACTCTTAAATAAAGTGCTTAAAAGTACACTAACACCCATAAACTACCTATTAACCCCTAAACCGAGGCCCCCCCCCCACATCGCAAACACTTAAATAAAAAATGTAACCCCAATCTGCCGACCGGACATCGCTGCCACTTTAATAAATATATTAACCCCTAAACCGCCGCACTCCCGCATCGCGAACACTAGTTAAATATTATTAACCCCTAATCTGCTGTTCCTAACATCGCTGACACCTACCTAAATTATTAACCCCTAATCTGCTTCATTTAAAGGACCCGTCATTGTTCCAGACGCCGTCGAACGAAGAGGATGCTCCACGTCGGATGTCTTGAAGATGGACCCGCTCCGCTCCGGATGGATGAAGACAGAAGATGCCGCCTGGATGAAGACTTCTGGCCGTCTGGAGGACCTCTTCTGCCCGGATAGGATGAATACTTCGGATCGTCTGGAGGACCACTTCTGCCCGGTTGGGTGAAGACGTCTCAAGGTAGGGTGATCTTCAAGGGGGTAGTGTTAGGTTTTATTAAGGGGGTATTGGGTGGGTTTTAGAGTAGGGTTGGGTGTGTGGGTGGTGGGTTGTAATGTTGGGGGGGTATTGTATTTTTTTTTATTACAGGTAATAGAGCTGATTACTTTGGGGCAATGCCCCGCAAAAGGCCCTTTTAAGGGCTATTTGTAATTTAGTATAGGGTAGGGATTTTTTTATTTTGGGGGGCTTTTTATTTTATTAGGGGGATTAGATTAGGTGTAATTAGTTTTAAAAAAATGTAATTATTTTATTATTTTCTGTAATTTAGTGTTTGTTTCTTTTCGTAATTTAGTTTATTTAATTTAATTGTAATTAATTGTAGTTAATTTAGGTAATTTATTTAATTATAGTGTAGTGTTAGGTGTAATTGTAACTTAGGTTAGGTTTTATTTTACAGGTAAATTTGTCTTTATTTTAACAAGGTAGTTATTAAATAGTTAATAACTATTTAATAACTATTGTACCTAGTTAAAATAAATACAAACTTGCCTGTAAAATAAAAATAAACCCTGAGATAGATACAATGTAACTATTAGTTATATTGTAGCTATCTTAGGGTTTATTTTATAGGTAAGTATTTAGTTTTAAATAGGAATTATTTATTTAATGATAGGAATATTTATTTAGATGTATTTAAATTATATTTAAGTTAGGGGGTGTTAGGGTTAGGGTTAGACTTAGATTTAGGGGTTAATAATTTTATTATAGTGGCACCGACATTGGAGCAGCAGATTAGGGGTTAATAAATTTAGTTAGGTTGCAGCGACATTGGGGGTGGCAGAGTAGGGGTTACTAAATATAATGTAGGGTTTGGCGATGTTGGGGGCGACAGATTAGGGATTCAGAAGTATAATGTAGGTGGCGGCGGTGTCCGGAGCGGCAGATTAGGGGTTAATAATATTATGCAGGTGGCGACGATGTCGGGGGCGGAAGATTAGGGGTTAATAAGTGTAAGATTAGAGGTGTTTAGACTCGGGCTTCATGTTAGGGTGTTAGGTGTAGACATAAAAAGTATTTCCCCATAGGAATCAATGGGGCTGTGTTAGGAGCTTTACGCTGCTTTTTTGCAGGTGTTAGGTTTTTTTTCAGCCGAATCTGCCCCATTGATTCCTATGGAAAAATCGTGCACGAGCACGTTTTACCTGCTTACCGCTAACGTAAGCAGCGCTGGTATTGAGGTGAGATGTGGAGCTAAATTTTGCTCTCCGCTCACTTTTTTTGCGGCTAACGCCGGATTTAGAAAAAACCTGTAATACCAGCGTTGTCTAAAGTGAACGGTGAGAAAAAAATGCTCGTTAACACCGCACAGCTTACCGACAAAAACTCGTACTCTAGCCGATTGTTTGTTAAAATAGAATGTGTTTAGTTTTGTGTGTAAAATCATGCACTGCCAAACAAAACACTTTTTTTTCTTTTAGTAGCCATCCTGACCTTTTCTTTCGGCTAGATTGAGAGTTTTGTCGGTAACGACCGGCATAGCTAACGCTGGCTTTTTTTCCCCCGCACCTTTTAAATACCGCTGGTATTTAGAGTTCACAGAAGGGCTGCGTTAGGCTCCAAAAAGGGAGCTTAGAGCATATTTAATAAGGTAGGAAGATCTTCAGGGGCTTAGTGTTAGGTTTCTTTAAGGGGGGTTTGGGTTAGATTAGGGGTATGTGGGTGATGGGTTGTAATGTTGGGGGGGGGGAGTATTGTATGTTTTTTTTGTTACAGGCAAAAGAGCTGAATTCTTTGGGGCATGCCCCGCAAAAGGCCCTTTTAAGGGCTGGTAAGGTAAAAGAGCTTTTCTATTTGCATTTTAGAATAGGGTAGGGCATTTTTTTATTTTGTGGGCTTTGTTATTTTATTAGGGGGCTTAGAGTAGGTGTAATTAGCTTAAAATTGTTGTAATATTTTTATAATGTTTGTAAATATCTTTTTATTTTTTGTAACTTAGTTCTTTTTTATTTTTTGTACTTTAGTTAGTTTATTTAATTGTATTTATTTGTAGGTATTGTATTTAATTAATTTATTGATAGTGTAGTGTTAGGTTTAATTGTAGATAATTGTAGGTATTTTATTTAATTAATTTATTGATAGTGTAGTGTTAGGTTTAATTGTAACTTAGGTTAGGATTTATTTTACAGGTAATTTTGTAATTATTTTAACTAGGTAACTATTAAATAGTTAAGCTATTGTACCTGGTTAAAATAAATACAAAGTTGCCTGTAAAATAAATAAAAATCCTAAAATAGCTACAATATAATTATTCGTTATATTGTAGCTATATTAGGGTTTATTTTACAGGTAAGTATTTAGCTTTAAATAGGAATAATTTATTTAATAAGAGTTCATTTATTTTGTTAGATTTAAATTATATATAACTTAGGGGGGTGTTAGTGTTAAGGTTAGACTTAGCTTTAGGGGTTAATAAATTTATTAGAGTAGCAGTGAGGTCCAGTCGGCAGATTAGGGGTTAATAATTGTAGGTAGGTGGAGGCGACGTTGGGGGGCGGCAGATTAGGGGTTAATAAATATAATATAGGGGTCGGCGGTGTTAGGGGCAGCAGATTAGGGGCTCATAGGGATAACGTAGGTGGCGGCGGTGTGCGGTCGGCAGATTAGGGGTTAAAAAAATTTAATAGAGTGGCGGCGATGTGGGGGGACCTCGGTTTAGGGGTGCATAGGTAGTTTACGAGTGTTAGTGTACTTTAGAGCACAGTAGTTAAGAGCTTTATGAACCGGCGTTAGCCCAGAAAGCTCTTAACTCCTGACTTTTTTCTGCGGCTGGAGTTTTGTCGTTAGATTTCTAACGCTCACTTCAGCCAAGACTCTAAATACCGGCGTTAGAAAGATCCCATTGAAAAGATAGGATACGCAAATGGCGTAGGAAATAAAAAAAATCACAATTAAAATCCATCTCATTAACATGCTCTTAATGCTATTATATTATTATTATTAAGTTATTTTTTATCAACATCGACAGCAAAAAAATATTTTTTAAAAATATTGTCAATTAGTGAACAAATGTAAACTCTCTTGTCCTGATAGATTTTATTTTGTGCACACAGTTTATCAGAATTAGAGGGAATATTGCTTCATAGATATTATAAAGAGGTATTTTTAAAGAATTTTTTTTATGCCAAATTGGAAAAATCATATAACAATATGAAATGCACAGGGAAGTGTATAGTAGCAGTGATTTGGTAAGTACTATTTGTAATATAAGGGCTATTTATAATATACTAGTACTAAAGTCCATTCACACGGGCCATTTTTTGCAGTACAGCAGTCCCACCCCTTGTGCTCTCTCCCTCCCCCTCTCTTTTGCGCTCTCTCTCCCCCTCTCTTTTGTGCTCTCTCCCCCCCTCTCTTTTGTGCTCCCCCCCTCTTTTGCGCTCTCTCCCCCCCTTCTCTTTTGCGCTCTCTCTCCCCCCTCTCTTTTGCGCTTTCTCTCTCCCCTCTCTTTTGCGCTCTCTCTATCCCCCTCTCTTTTGTGCTCTCCCCCCCTCTTTTGCGCTCTCCCCACTTTCTTTTGCGCTCTCCCCTCCCCTCTCTTTTGCGCTCTTTCTCCCCCTCTCTTTTGAGCTCTATCTCTCCCCCCTCTCTTTTGTGCTCTCTCTCCCCCCTCTTTTGCGCTCTCTCTCCCCCTCTCTTTTGCACTCTCTCTCTCCCCCTCTCTCCCTCCTCTCTTTTGCGCTCTCTCTCCCCCTCTCTTTTGCGCTCTGTCTATCCCCTCTTTCTTTGGTGCTCTCTCTCCCCCCCCTCTCTTTTGCGCTCTCTCCCCCCTCTTTTGCGCTCTCTCTCCCCCTCTCTTTTGTGCTCTCTCCCCCCCTCTCTTTTGCGCTCTTTCTCCCCCTCTCTTTTGCGCTCTCTCCCCCCCTCTATTTTGCGCTCTCTCTCTCCCCCCTCTATTTTGCTCTGTCTCTCTCCCCTCTCTTTTGCTCTCTCTCTCCCCTCTCTTTTGCTCTCTCCCCCCCCCCTCTCTTTTGCTCTCTCTCCTCCCTCTCTTTTGCTCTCTCTCCCCCCCTCACTCTCTCCCCCTCTCTCTATCTCCCCCCTCTCTCTCCCCCTCTCTATCTCCCCCCTCTCTCTCTGCCCCCTCTCTCTATCTCCCCCCTCTCTCTATCTCCCCCCCTCTCTCTATCTCACCCCTCTCTCTCCCCCTCTCTCTCTCCCCCCTCTCTCTCTCTCCCCCCTTTCTCTATCTCCCCCTCTCTCTATCTCCCCCCTCTCTATATCTCCCCCCCTCTCTCTCTCCCCCTCTCTTCTTTTGCTAGTTCTCCCCCTTTTCTTTTTCGCTCTCTCTTCCCCTCTCTTTTGCTCTCTCTCTTTACCCATCTTATTTTTTCTCTCCCCCTCTATTTTGTTCTCTCTCCCCCTTCTCTTGCTCTTTCCCCTCTCTTTTGCTATCTCTTATCCTATCTTTAGCTCTTTCCCATCTCTTTTGTTCTCTCCCCCTCTTTCTATCTCTCCCCCCTCTCTATCTCTCTCCCCTCTATCTCGCGTGCGCAAATGCGCCCGGTCCCGCCCCTGTCACACCCGGCCCCGTCCTGTCACGTTCGGCCCCACCACTGTCACATCTGGTCACCCCCCCCGCTCCTGCATGGCCACGCCCACTTCTGCCCGCACCGGCTGCAAACAGCAGATCAGGTAGGGACTCTAAGACAAACACACTTGGCCTTTTATATTATAGGATGTATTTATATTCATAAATATCAAAGTAAGCATCAAAATAATGCTCACTAAAAAACAAATAAATGAAAGGGGTGCTACACAGCATAAGACTGGAGTACACAGCTGGTACAATAAACTCCACTCCATATGAAATGCGCTCACATTTATGTAGGCACCAATATGAAGCTATCAGAGCAGGATGGAATTCAGTGTCCAGCTCACATGGAAATCAACACAGCTCCCTGGTTACAAACACCAAGAATAACTTCTTATAATAAGGCTTTGTCGAAGGCTTGTAAAAATGAAACTGCTTCAAAAATATGTATATCAATAAAACACTTATATTTGCAACATGTTTCTTGACTCAGATATCAGCCGTTTCTTCTATGCAACCCTTTAATGTGCTTATATGTGTAAATATGCATATACATGCGTATACACATATTTAGACATATATATATATATATATATATATATATATATATATATATATATATATATATATATATACACACACACTTTTGAAACCTTTCCACTCAAATACCTTAAAACAGAAAAAAGCATTTGTATTCATTTTTTTAAATTTTGTATTTTGTTTTACTATCGGCTAGATTATGAGTTTTGCGTTAAGGTGAAAAAGCAGCGTTAACAGGTCCTAACGCTGCTTTTTCACTACCGCTGCTATTACGAGTCTTGCAGGTTTAGGGGCACTGCACACTTCTTTGGCCTTACTGCCAACCGACTTACGTAAACTTTGTAAAGTCTTTTTTCTATGGGACTTCCATAGCGCTGGTATTACGAGTCTATCCTGGGAGGCCAAAAAGTGAGCAGTACACCCTCTACCTCCAAGATTCCTAACACATTCTAAGGTCAGTAGTTAGGAGTTTTATGGTACAACGCCGTAACATAAAACTCATAACTAAAGTGCTAAAAAGTACACTAACACCCATAAACTACCTATTAACCCCTAAACCGAGGCCCTCTCACATCGCAAACACTATAATAAAAATTGTAACCCCTAATCTGCCGCTCCGGACATCGCCGCCACTAAAATAAACATATTAACCCCTAAACCGCCGCACTCCCGCATCACAAACACTAGTTAAATATTATTAACCCCTAATCTGCCACCTGTAACATCACCGCCACCAACATTATACTTATTAACCCCTAATCTGCCGTCCCAAACGTCGCTACCACTATATTAAATGTATTAACCCCTAAATCTAAGTCTAACCCTAACACCCCCTAACTTAAATATAATTTAAATAAATCTTAAGAAAATTACTATCATTAACTACATTCTCGAACTCGCAGCTAGCGAGATGTTGCCTGCCCGCCATATGTACTAAAAACATCCAAAAAAAATCGACACTGGCGAATGATTCATACATATGAAGCCTCGCTAGTTGCTAATATACTATTATTTGCTTACAACTTCTCAGTCATGTTTGTCCCACGTGACTGTAAGGTGTCAGAAACGTCACATTTGTCGCGGGAACATATTGCAGCACTATATAAAGTACAATTTATCAATTTTGTCAGACTGCATAGTTCCCGAACCTGAAGCTTTATTATTGTTATTGATAAATTAAGTATGGCTACTTCTAGATCGGATTCACAGTCCAAATCGAAGAATCCACACTTTTCACATCAGCAGAACCTGGTTCTTGTCGATATGGTTCTAGACTCGTATGACTATTTATTTGGTTGTCGTGCGAAGCAAACTTCGAGTATCCGAAAAAAAAAGTATCTGCATCAGGTTGACGAAATTACCTTCTACCCTTGATTTGCATCAGACGAATAATATACAGTTGAAGAAGTGTCTCCATGGCTAGCAGGATCAAAAGTGAGTAACCATTGAATTGTATTGTCCCTCTTTTACATCAGTTGTAGGCGTATATGTTGTAGACCCTATTGTTTATTATGGTGCTCGCCACCTATAAGCTGGCGAGGGATTTTTCACGAGGTAGATGCGGAAAAATTCACGAGCGTATAAATAGATAGTTTAGCAATTACTGTTTTGTGCGAGATTTATGTCGAGCGAGTATTTTATAGCTACAAAAAAGACTGGAATTCAAGAGTTGCGGAAAAGTTCGCTCGACATTTGTAAATGTAAGGTTTTCAATGGATTTGGGGCATAGTACATACGGTTATTGATCCGCACGCAAAAATTTAGATGGAAATAGTCACGAAGACCTCGCAGACAGCTTAGTACATGGAGCCCTTTGTGTGCGATGTCATTATATACTATGTGATAATGTCTCCACAAAGAAACATTTGCAGGTCACTAAGAATAATGAGATACAGTAGAATAGTATAGCTTTAGGGGTTCTTTGAAACCCCATCTATTCAGAAAGAGAATTACAATCTTTCCTCTAACTTTTTTTTATCCTAAAACAAAATAAATCATGGGCTGCCTTGACTTTCTGCTGCAACTACAATCCATGAGAATATCTCCCCCAAACCTTATGACTATGCTCCCTCAACTTGTAGACTGTAAGCTCTTCAGGGCAGGGCCCCCCTCCTCCTGTATTAGTTTTGTTTAATCTGTTATGTATTTGTATCTTTGTTATTGTATACCCCTACCTTTGTAACCAAAACTACGCAATTTGCAGCCCTATACAAACAAATGATAATACTAACAATAATGAGCGATGTCAGAAACAGTTTCATCTCAGAACACAGAAATACAATGTCTTCATTCACACTCCACAAGTTTAAGGACATTGTACTTCTTGGGGGGCAAAATTATTAGCACTATTGTGCATTAACATCGCTTGAGGCAATCAATACTGCTTTTATACATATTAAATGTGCACATACTGCACAATTATACTAAATATACTATTAATTGTTACTGTCCCTTTAACTAGTAATACTACTGTTTAGGCATATTAAATGTGCACATACTGCACAATTATACTAAATATACTATTAATTGTTACTGTCCCTTTAACTAGTAATACTACTGTTTAGGCATATTAAATGTGCACATACTGCACAATTATACTAAATATACTATTAATTGTTACTGTCCCTTTAACTAGTAATACTACTGTTTAGGCATATTAAATGTGCACATACTGCACAATTATACTAAATATACTATTAATTGTTACTATCCCTTTAACTAGTAATACTACTGTTTAGGCATATTAAATGTGCACATACTGCACAATTATACTAAATATACTATTAATTGTTACTGTCCCTTTAACTAGTAATACTACTGTTTAGGCATATTAAATGTGCACATACTGCACAATTATACTAAATATACTATTAATTGTTACTGTCCCTTTAACTAGTAATACTACTGTTTAGGCCAGTCTTCAATGTATAAATACAGAGAGGAAAAAAATAAAAATAACAGACGCTGAAAGGGGTGGGTTGTTGAAGAACTGCCAAAACATTTGGACTCATGGCAATGAAATGAAAGGGCATAATGTCTTGGCATCCAATGAGTATACAATAATTGTTTAATCATTAAGAAATATGACCCAAAGTAACCAGTATAGTTTTGCCTATTATTAAGTAACCAATTATAATATCAAAAGATTACAGCTACAAAAAAAAGTGGTTACTGCCACTTATACAGAGAGCACTACAGACCAGCAGTAGCACTACAGACCAGCAGTTTGAGGGAAGAAAATTAAAACTTAATATTAAAACTGTAACTTTATTTATAGCCTTGATTCTCAGCCTGTGATACGTGTACCCCTGGGAGTACCTAGAGCATTGGCAAGGGGTACTGCAACACTTTCATTTTCTTTTGCTCTCATGCAGCCAAAATAAACATTCATACACTTATGACAGACCAGATTCTAATTCCCTGCCTGCGCTGGTCAGCTGCTCACTCAATTGTACACAAACAGGGAAATCCTTACAAAAACTATATATAAAAAATAACTCAATAAATGGGTGCTATATACACACAAATGCAAAAAAAGACAAGTGAAGAGTCTTTAAATACTTCAGACTTTCAGGCACTATCAAATGAAGGCAGCTCCAAACTGCTGGGGTTCATCACAGTTGAAGATCACTAAAATAAAAAGAAGAAAAGGCCCCTCTTGGTGCAGTGACAACCAAACACAGATACACAATATATAGCTTCAATCTCAATGCTCACAAACTGGAAGTACATATCTGGTGCTGTAGGAGCAGACTGGGTCGTCTCAGTTGCTCAACAAACTGACCACTGGCGTTCCCAGGTGCTGGATACTGCTTTGAAAGTGGACCATGGCTGGATATGTTTTTTTTATTTTAAAATACTTTTTATTGAACATTTTTGTAAGAAACATACAAAGAAAGAAGTACTTTTATCATGACATTCTCATCCCTTCTGGTATATAGGTATTTGGGGCCAATCAACTGTCTTTGTGCCCACCTGTATACCTTACCACTAAACAGAGTGCAAATCTCTAGCTTGGGCTAACATTCCTTAGTAAATTTTCCCTTTGATCTTAACCCATCTTATATAACCAAAAAGATGGGTCACGTAATTGTGGGATGAGTAGTATTCGTTGCAAACATAGTAAAGTCAATTAGTAAAGTACTAGTTGTAAACAAACCAAACAATTCAAACAATTTCTCCCTCCATTCATATATAAAACAGTGTCTCTTTCTAAGAATAGTATAGTACCTGAGGGTTGGAGACACTTCTTCCCATGGCGCACTTCCGTCAACCCCATATCAGCTCATGTGAGTTTCAGACCTTAGACCTCTGTTCCTGTCTAACTATCCAATATAGCCATACTTTTTGTACTGTTTCCCTATTGTTTAGAATTCCTGCTGCTTCCTCGTACATGGTGTAGGTAAATTGTATTTTATTATATATTTCTGTCCATGTTGGTGCGCCTACTTTCCAGTATCTTGCGATACATATTCTTGTGATTGTGCATAGAATTCTAATGAAGGTGTTCAGGTGTCTGTGATAAGTCTCTATGGGTTCATGTAGTAGTGCTTGTTGTATGGTGAGGGTCACCTCCTCATCTATCAACTGGCCTATAAACGAAGATAATTTATTCCATATTTCTTGCACAGATATGCAATCCCACCACATGTGTCTGTATGTGCCTTTTTGTCCACATCCTCTGTAACACAAGTTACTCCCCTGGGGCTTGAAGTGTGCCGACCTAACTGGGGTCAAATACCACCTGAAGGCTGTTTTTAGTGTGTTCTCTTTTAAGTCAACGCTTAGTAACCCCTTATCTCCCGATTGAAAAATTAACTCCCACTCCTGTTTATGTTTTACTATATCCAGCTCCTTCTCCCATGCTAGCATTACTTGTGTTTTTGGTTCAGAAGGGGGGGATTGGATAGATACATATAGCTTGGATATTGAGCGTTTGAGTCTATGTGGGCAGACACTAGAGATTTCTAATGGAGTGGATACCTTACTAGGTGCATTTTTGAGGAATTCTCGGAGAGAAGATTGCAGTTGTAAATAAATGAACCATTGTAGCTTGAGGGGGGCGATCTTCTCTTGTAGGTGAGAGAAAGGTATCAGTGTGTTCTTCTCTATAATGTCCGCTACCCTGTAGAGACCTTTGTTTTCCCATTTTTCTAGATGTTTATGTGTATCTCCCTGCAACAGGTATCTAATTGGCATTAGCAATGAGTTTTTATAGGGAAGATGTCCTCTCTTTTCCTAGTTGTTGACCAAACCTTAATGGTAAGGTTTCTTGTATGTGAGTCTGAATGATAGCTATCAACCTTATTCTGTTGTGTGGCCCACAGAATGGAGTCTGGGTATGGTCTCCCCTCTAGTTCCACTTCTAGTTTAATCCAAACAGCTTCTCCCTCTCTTTTCAGTATCATTGCATCTTGTGCTAATCTCGCTGCTCTATAGTAGTCCATTAGATTATGTCCCCCGACCCCTCCTAGTGATCTATGCCTATGTATTAGGTGTCTAGAAATTCTTGCCATTTTAGTACCTCTTATGAAGGCTGAGAGATCTGTCTGTAGTCTTTCGATATCTGCCTTGAAAATCTTTATTGGTAGCGCTCTAAATAGGTAGAGCACTTGGGGTAATATGGTCATTTTGACGGCAGCCAGTCTTCCCATCCAAGAGAAGTTATATTTACGCCATTTTGCTATATCTTGTCTGATTTTTTTGAAACAGAGGTAGGTAGTTGTGTTTATATAAGTGTTGTGTTTGTTGTGAAAGATAAATCCCTAAGTACTTAAGTGTGTGCTTAACCCATCGAAAATCAAAGTTTAGCTCCAGTAGCTTCTTAGTCTGGTGAGGAATAGCAATAGGGAGGACCTCACACTTGTCTGAATTAATTTTGTAACCTGAGATAGTCGAAAAGGATGTTAAAACGGATATGTTTTTTTTAAAGGGAAAAACATTATTATAAGAAGGAGACTACCTAACATAATAACTCAAACAACACATTTCATAGCTCTAAAAAGCAAATTCATTAGGAGTATGTGTATATACAATTGCATCAATTATTTAAACAATCTCCTATCCAATCAAAATACAATAAAAAATATTGGGCTAGATTACAAGTGGCACACTAAAGTTAACGCGTTTCACGACCATGCCACCTAGTTGAAAGTAAATTGGTTCACTCCAGCGCAAACAAAAACTGCACTCAACAAATTACCATGCCTAAAGACTTGTCAAAATGTGAATGTGTGTATATATATATATATATATATATATATATATATATATACAGTGAGGCCTCGGTTTACGAATTTAATTCGTTCTCCGGGTCGTTTCGTATTGCGAAAAATTCGTAAACCGAAACACGTTTTCCCATAGGAATGCATTGAAAATCAATTAATGCGTTCCGGAGGTCCGAAAAAATTCAAATAAAGTGTCCAAAAAATGCTCCAAAAGGCTCCAAAAGGCTTAACAACTTGCTGCAAATGGCTCCAATGTCTCCAAAAGGCTCCACAACTTGCTGCAAATGGCTCCAAAAGGCTTAACAACTTGCTGCAAATGACTCCAAAAGGCTCAACAACTTGCTGCAAAATGGCTCCAAAACCTCTCCAACACCTCCACACTGGTACCCAAACTTCATTAATTCAATCATACTTGAGTATGCAGGGGGCACAGGGGCCACTGGTTTCGTATTGCGAAAAATATTCGTAAACCGAGGGGGGCAAACCGGCATTTTGTTTCGTATTGCGAAAAAAATTCGTAAACCGAGTCAATTTTTCTTCAAATTTCGATTTCGTAAACCGAAATTTCGTATACCGAGTCGTGCGTAAACCGGGGCCTCACTGTATATATATATATATATATATATATATATATATATATATGTGTGTATATGTGTGTGTGTGTATATGCCTATACATGTGTTTATGTGTGTACATATACATACAATTATACACATAGAAACACACACACACACATATATATATATATATATATATATATATAATGTATGCACTTTGGAGCCCTTCCCAGTTAAATACATTTAAAGGGACAGTCTAGTCAAAATTAAACTTTCATGATTCAGATAGGGCATGCAGTTTTAAACAAAGTTCCAATTTTACTAAAACAATTTTAATATGTTTTAATGTGTGTTTAATGAAAATATTTTAAATTCCAATGTTCTTCACTTATAAGAAATTGTTCTTTTTATATACAAACCCAATTCCAAAAAAGTTGGGAAAGAATAGAAAAAGCAAAAAAACAAACAAAAATAATTAATTTTAATATTCAATTCACCCTGTACTATATGGAAAACACATTATTGGCACATTGTTTGATGTTTTACTTTGGGAGTTTAATGTATTTTTGAAAATATACACTCATTTCAAATCTGACTGCAACACGTTCCAAAAAAAGTTGGAACAGGATCAATTTAGGACTAAGAGCAATATGACAAGTTGAAATAAGAAGGTGATGAGAAACAGGTGAAGCAATCATGTAATCATAGAATATAAGGAGCCTCCAAAAAACGCCTAATCCTTCAAGAGCAAGGATGTGCCGAGGATAGCCGATCTAAAAAGATATGTCAGCAAATAATCCAACACTTTAAGAACAACATTCCCCAAAGATAAATCGGTAAGATTTTCGGCATTTCCCCTTCTACAGTTCACAATATAATTAAAAGATTCAATGAATCAGGTCAAATCTCGGTGCATTAAAGGGACAGTCTACACCAGAATTTTTATTGTTTTAAAAGATAGATAATCCCTTTATTACCCATTTCCCAGTTTTGCATAACTAACACATTTATAATAATATACTTTTAACCTCTGTGATTATCTTGTATCTAAGCCTCTGCAAACTGCCCCTTTTTTCAGTTCTTTTGACAGACTTGCAGTCTAGCCAATCAGTGCCTGCTCCCAGATAACTTCTCATGCACGAGCACAGTGTTATCTATATGAAATACGTGAGCTAACACCCTCTAGTGGTGAAAAACTGTTAAAATGCAATCTGAAAGAGGTGGGCTTCAAGGTCTAAGAAATTAGCACATGAACCTCCTAGGTTAAGCTTTCAACTAAGAATACCAAGAGTACAAAGTAAAATTGGTGATAAAAGTAAATTGGCAAATTGTTTAAAATTACATGCTCTATCTGAATCATGAAAGTTTATTTTGGCCTAGACTGTCCCTTTAAGGGCAAGGCCGAAAACAACTTCTTAATGTGCGTGTTCTCCAATCCCTCCGATGTCACTGTCTCAAAAAACGTCATGAGCCTGTAATGGATATCCTGACATAGGCCCTGGAAAACTTTGATAAACCTTTGTCAGTCAACACTATTCTCCGCTGTTTCCACAGATGCAAGATAAGGCATTACTATGCAAAGCAGAAGCCACACATCAACACTGTCCAGAAGCGCTGCCAACTTCTCTGGGCTTAATCTCATCTGATGGAAAGTAGCACAGTGAAATCGTGTTTTGTGGTCCGATGAGTCAATATTTCAAATAGTTCTCTGGGCCAAAGAGGAAAAGGACCATTCAAGCTGTTATCAGCATCAGGTCCAAAAGCCAGCATCTGTCATGGTATGGGGGGGTGTCAGTGCCCATGGCACATCTGTGAGGGCACCATTAATGCAGAAAGATATGTATACATTTTGGAGCAACATATGCTGCCATACAGACAACTTCTTTTCCAGGGACGTCCCTGCATTTTCCAGCAGGACAATGCCAAATCACATTCTGCCCAGAATACATGCACATGGTTGCCTAAGCAGAGTGCAGGTGCTAGCATGTAAAAAAAAGCAGGCGCGGGGAGGCTTTACTTTCCTGGAATTTACACTTAAGCTTTTATCAGATATTTTGCTTAACCAGCCCCCTAATTCTCCTATATTTGAATCAGAGAATTCAGAGACTTTGCAGCAAGCACTTTCCTTATAGTGTTCCAAGAAAGCTGCACACAATTGAGCAAACGTCAGATTCTAAAGGTTGCACATTTACATAGCACTGAGGTGGTTTACTCAAAAGAATGTATTGGTGCTGTAAAATCTAAGGGCCAAAAATGGTTTGTAAATCTCAGACTAAATAATATATGCCAACCCTGTCAGCTGAACTCAGGTGCAACATGTGATGTCATGACTTTAAAAGACAAGATGAAACTGGCACCTAGGGTACCTCTTCAGCCAAGTAGCACTAAATTGAAGTTATATTCAGGGGAACTAATGGATTCATTGGGACTTTTCCAAACAGAACATGTGAGCGCCTGGGTCTGATGCAGTTCACCATTCCTGTTGAACTACACAATGTCGATAATCAGCCTGCAAAATCCCTGACTAGGCCACTGACAAAACAGCAAATCCTAAGTGTCTATAGTGATGTGTTTGATGGCCCAGTAGTATCTGTTTCAGGAGAGGTACATTTTGAACTTGATCCTAGCATTCCACCAGTACAATGTGCCCAAGGTCAAAGCACAACTGGATAAGTATGAAGCTGAAGGACATCTTACTTCAGTATCAGAGCCTACGGATTGGATAAGCAACATGCTAGTTATTAGGAAGCCTGAGAAGATCAGAATTTGCATTGATCCCAAGTTTCTGCACATGGCCCTGAAATGGTCACACTACTTAATGCCAACACTTGACAATGTTTTGCACAAACTACCCAAAGCACGGGTTTTTACGCTTGTTGGTGCGAGAGATGCCTTTTTACGGTGCAAACTGGATGAAAAGTGTAGCTACATGACCACCTCCTGGACTCCTTGGGGCAGAAATAGATGGCTGAAACTGTCATTTGGAGTCTCTGTAGCACCGGAGGTGTATCAGCGAAAGCAGCATGAACTATTATGTGGGCTCCACGGAATTGAGCCAATAGCCGATGACATTCTTATAGTTGCTGTGGTAATACAGATGAAGAAGCTGAGCATGACCATGATGAGAATCTAACAGCGCTACTGGATCGTTGCAGGCAGGTGATGCTGAGACTCAGCATAAAGAAATTGCAGTTCAAGGTGCAAGAAGTTTGTTTCCATGGACGTATCCTGTCCTCACAAGGCTTAAAAGCTAACCCAGATAAGATTAGAGCCATTGTGGACATGCCACAGCCTGGTGACGCCAAAGCAGTACAGCGTTTTATTGGCTTTGTCACATACCTAGCGAAATTCATGCCGCACTTGTCTGAGGTGTGTCAGCCATTGAGAAGACTTCTGGACAAAGATGAAGTTTGGCACTGGCTTCCCAAGCATGACCAGGCAGTGGAGGAGATAAAACGCTTGGTCACCGCTGCCCCGGTGTTGAAATATTATGATGTCACAAAGCCTGTCACAATACAAAGTGACTCAAGCAAAAATGGCCTAGAAAGTTGTGGATTGCAAAAAGGTCAGCCAGTTACATATGCGTCCAGAGCTCTTTCGTCAGTCGAGCAGAATTATGCTCAAATTGAAAAGAAATGTTTAAGCATTGTGTTTGCTTGCCAACGTTTTCATCATTATGTTTATAGCCGGGATACAATCAGAGCTGAAACTGATCACAAACCACTAATAGCCATATTCAAAAAGCCCCTTTTATGTGCTCCCAAGCGTTTGCAGAGCATGATGCTTACATTGCAGCATTACAACCTCAATGTTATCTTTAAGCCAGGATGTGAAATGTATATCAGTGATACCCTGAGCAGAGCTACAACGGATCATGTGGCACCCGGAGGTGAGCATGAGAATCAAACAGTTTGTTTGCTGCAAAAGGAACAAACTTTCTTTGCTGAAGTCAATCAAGCGAACTATCTAAATGTCACGTATCAGCAGCTACATCAGCTCACACAGCACACAGACAGAGATGCAACTTTACAAGCACTGAAGTCTATTGTTCTCAATGGGTGGCCAGATGAAAAGGATGTAGCACCTGCAATTGTGAAGGAATATTGGTCCTTCAGAGATGAGATCAGCGTACAAAATGGTATCTTATACATAGGTACAAGAGTCATAATACCAAAGTCACTTAGAGCAGAGATGTTATTACGCATACACTCAAGTCACATTGGGGGTGAGGCATGCTACAGACAAGCTCAAGATACTCTTTACTGGCCCAACATGCAAGGTGAAATCAAAGACTTTGTCAGCAATTATCCCACTTGCAATAAATATGTACATTTGCAACAAAAAGAAACCATGATGTCACATGAGATACCTACACGTCCTTGGCAGATCATCAGTATAGACTTATTCAACTACGCAGGAAAAGAATATCGGATATTAGTTGATCATTACTCAGACTTCTGTAAAATTGAACTTCTAACTGACTTATCCACTGAAACTACAGTTAAGAGGTGCAAGGCTCAGTTTGCACATCATGGACAACCAGATAAAGTGATCTCTGATAATGGCCCTCAGTTTGCAAGCTTACAATTCAGGAAATTTTCCACTGAATGGGAGTTTGAGCATGTGACTTCATCACCACGTCATCCACAGGCTAACGGCAAAGCTGAATCTGCTGTGAAGAATGTTAAAAATTAATGCAAGAAAGCACAAAGTGATGGTAAAGACCCGTGGAAGGCCAACTTTCATTGGAGAAACACTCCAACCAGCATGGATAGTAGTCCGGCACAGAGACTGATGTCAAAGAGATTAAAGACCTCCTAACCAGTTGCCAACAAGCTACTTGAATCCTCTGTGATACATGGTATACCAGAAAAGTTAAGACTTAAGAGGCAAGTGTTCAAGGCACGATATGACACATCTGCCAGAGATTTGCCAGAATTGAATATTGGGGAACGAATCCGTATGAAACCCCTGCCTGGAGATCAAACAAGTCGTTGGAGAATGGGTACCTGTCTGCAAAAAGTTGCACCACACTCCTATCTTGTGGACATTGAAGGAACCCTCTATAGCTGCAATCGTGTGGATCTGCGAGTGGCTGAGCAGCCTGATTCTCAATATCCAGTTGACAGACTAGACTCATCTGATATTATAAGGGCACACTCACCCATTGGCAGTAAGGAATGTACAGAGGTGATGCCACAGACTAATATTAATGACAGTCCTGAGCAAGCAGGTATACCTCATGGCAGTCAAGCACAGAGCATGCCAGCAAGTATTGAGAAGAGCCCATTAACCTCAGAGAGGGCTAAGAAACTCTTTGTACAAGGAGGGCCAGTCTTCACCCGTAGTGGCAGACATTCACAACCGCCCAAGAGACTGTAGAATGTGTTATTACAAAGACTCATCCAAATTTCACAATGTTGATTTATTAACACTAAAAGAGGGAGGTGTTATGGGTGTTATGTTTAGCTTATAAGCAACTCTATGATTTATTTCTATTGCACTAGTTTCCTGTTTGGCATTTCCTGTTCCTGTTGGTTCTCTTCTAAGATCATGGCTTCTGTACACTAATGCCTTGTACTGTCATTATTTACACCACATGAAACAGTTCCCCCACAGCCTGCAAAAAGTCACCTCAGAAAAAGTGTAGAGTCTGTTATATGTTATACATAAAGGAGTAGAAGGGCTAATATTGGCCTTCCTGCCCATCTTTACCTGGCCTATGCATTACAGAGTGTTTCAGAGTCTTCCATACAGAGTTAAACTATTGATTCAAATAACTCTGTATGTGTTCTTGATTTATTGGTTGTTATTCTGTATTCTTGACCTCAGCTTGTCCTGATTACTCTTTGTCAGCTGCTTGTACCAACTTATTAGCTTGTTATACCGACTACTCTGACTTCCTGGATCTCCTGATATCGGCCTGTCCCTGTTCACATTAATTCCAGTCACTCTGAAGTCATGATAAATTAGCTACACAAAACAACTCAAAATACCCTTTTTAGAATACCCTGTGTTATCAACGTTTACAATTGTATGCCATAATGGGGGTAATTTTCATTCTTGGGCTGCCATACTGTCTCAAAGACAGTGCAGGCCCAGAAATAGAACCGAAATTCGAAAAAATCTGAATCGATCCGAACCGAACCGAATTTTTTCGCCATGCACATGTCTACAGAAAATTAATATGTGTCAGATTTATGGACAGGCTCCATATTTGGCCCTGTAACTTCCAAAAACCCCATAAAACCTCTACATGGGAGGTATTGTTGTACTTGTGGGACATCGCTGAACAGAAATATGGGTGTTTTATTGTAGTTAAACTTTTAAGGATGGTGATATAAACAATAAAACTACAGTGTTTGAGTGAAAAATACAAACAGAAAAAAAGAGTTTGTTTGTATGGGCTGCCATACTGCCATAAAGACAAGATAGAACCAGAAAAATCAATTTGTCAAATTTCCATGTAAATAGGCAGGCACCATATTTCGGCCTGTAACAGTCCAAAATCCCAGAAAATCTGTATATAGGTGGCATTGTTGTACTTGTGGGACATTGCGGAATACAAATATGGCTGTTTTATTGTAGTAAAACCTAACAGGATTATGATATTCACAATAAAAAAATGTTTGTGTGTGTTTGGAAAAATGTCTTAATTTTCACACTTAATTAGATTTTGTTCATATTATATTATAGTTCATATATAAATATTTGATGTTGAAAGAAAGTCCTATTTTCCTCGAAAAAACAATCTATAGGGGCATATTTATCAAGCACCTTATGGAGCTTGATGCCCCGTATTTCAACGATCAGGTTGATTGACACCCCCTACTATCGGCTGATTGGCTGCGAATCTACAGGGGGCGGCATTGCACCAACAATTCACAAGAACTGGTGGTGCAATGCTAAATGCAGAGAGCGTATGCTGTTGGCATTTATCGATATGCAGTGGACATGATCCGCAATATCGGATAATGTCCGCTCGCACATTCATAAATAGGCCCCATAATGTGAAAGGTGAATTTTTTGAACAAACATATAACTCAAATTCTAGGTTTTATGTTCAGAACTTGAACAATTGCCTCCATCCTTAAAAGGGACTGAACCCAATTTTTTTCTTTTCTGATTCAGTCAGAGCATGCAATTTTAAGCAACTTTCTAATTTTTTCTAATTTACTCCTATTATTTTTTTTTTTCGTTCTTTTGCTATCTTTATTTGAAAAAGAAGGCATCTTAGCTTTTTTTTGGTTTAGACCTCTGGACAGCACTTTTTTATTGGTGGATGAATTTATCCACTAATCAGCAAGAACAACCCAGGTTGTCCATCAAAAATGGACCGACATTTAAACTTACCAAGAGAATGAAGAAAATTTGATAATAGGAGTAACTTAGAAAGTTGCTTAAAACTTCATGCTCTATCTGAATCGCAAAAGAAAAAATGTGGGTTCAGTGTCCCCTTAAGGGACATGAAACCCAAATTTTGTATTTTATTATTCAGATAGAGAATACAATTTTATACAACATTCCAGTTTACCTCTTTTATAAAAATAAATGCTTCATTCTCTTGATATCCTTTGTTGAAGAAGCAGAAATGCACTTCTTGGAACTAGATGAATCCATTGGGTGACCCAATAACATGAGGCATATAAGTGCAGCCACCAATCAGCAGCTCTGGGCATATTTAGGTATCCTTTTCAACAAATTAGATAATAGAAGTCAGAAAAAATGTGGCTTTCATGTCCCTTTAAAGGGTTAAAATTAAAGGGATAGGAAAGTCAAAATTAAACTTGCATGATTCAGATAGAGCATTTAATTTTAAGACACTTTTAAATTAACTTATATTTTCAAGTGTGTTTCATGCTCTCGGTATACCTTGCTGAAAAAGAATACACAAATATCCTACACTAGTGGGAGCTAGCTGCTGATTGGTGCCTGCACACATTTGTATCTTGTGATTGGCTAACTAGATGCAAGGTTACATATATGGCGTGGGTTTCAGCGCAACTGCTGAAACCCATGCCGCCCGAAAGTTCACCTCGCACATCAGGTGAATCACATATACGTGCCAGCAGATCATATACTGCCGTAAGTCGGATAAACCGGCAACGTTCAGAAATGTGCGGAAATAGACATTTCTGGAGTCGCCAGTGACTTTTGGCAGTCTATGAACTGCCGGCGCCTAAGAAAAAAAAAATCTTTAATCACCTGTAAAAGTCTAACCCACCTCCCAAAAATGAAACCGACACGTCAAATCCCCTATATCCGCCATCCCCCCACATCACAACTAAAAATAAAATGTATTAACCTCTAAAACGCCATCCCTGCACAACACAATCTACCTATTTAAACTATTAACCCCTAATCCACCAAGCCCCACATCGCAAACTACCTATTAAAACTATTAACCCCTTATCTGCACAATGCAATCTACCTAATTAACTTATTAACCCCTAAATTGCCATCCCCTCACAATGCAAATAATTAATCTAATCACTAAGCCCCCTAACCTAACACCCCCTAAATTAAACCCAATTAACTTCAATTACATAAAATTAAAAAAAAGACTAACTTTAAAAATTAATTACCAAAAAAATTCCTAAATTTACATAAAAACAAAAAACCTATGATTAAATTAAAATAAAAAATCTAATATTACAAAAAAAGGCATTCCCCTGAAGAAATCAGCTCTTTTGCATAAAAAAAATATAAATTAACCCGTAACAGTAAAAAAAACCCACCTGCCCAACCCTCCAAAATAAAAAAAAAACTAACTCTAAAAAATCTACAAAAGTATTTAAGAGGAAAAGAATCAACTCTTGAAAGAAATATACTTATAGCACTCTTAGGTTTAGAGAAAATGATTAAGCTAAACAGCTAATTGAATTAAACAACAGCATAGAACATTGAATATGTGGTGCAATTAATATTAAAACTTAACTTTTATGAAGTCATAAATAAAATGGGAAAGAAAATATTAAAAACACACTTAGGTACCTCCCGTAGTATAATATATAATATAATAGTGGAGTGAGTTGCCAACAGTTTTTTTATAAATAGCTTAGAGCTAGCTCTGCAATTACCAGCAAGAAGGGAATATAGTTGGTTAATTTGCAGTTAAATTTACTTTGATATGCAATATGTAACACACCTGGTTCCCATAGTAATGTCAGTAATATATGCTTGTACGTCACTAATTATATTACCAGAGCTCTCAGATATATAGAGAAGATTAGTAGTTAGTATGCAATGCATAATAATAACAAATGGAACCCTTAATAATTATAGTATACCCTGGCGGTACCATAGATAGCTGGTACAGTGTGAGTGGTTGCATCACCTGATACACAGTAATATATATGCCAAAAGAAGAGGCTTAAATAAAGCATTTAAATACGTCTGTATAGTGTATCACGGCCCACCAGTCGTAAATTCTCCGGGTAATATAATCTTGGTGATTTAAATTATTTACATATACATCAGGCTATCCAGAGTTGAGTAAAATAATGTCCCAGAGCAGCTATAAGAATATAAACTGAAAGCCGTCAAACGCTCCACCTAATGAGCGAGTAGGTATGCTACATGGGGTAGTCTAAACACAGGAGCTCCTAGGACTCTTCACCAGTAGCCTAGCATCCCTAACATGTTTTGCCGTAACCGGCTTTGTCAAAGGTGTGCAGGCTGTGGGGTTGTCTGCTTTTATAGGGTCAAAGTTAGATCACGCCCACATTTTCGACGTCATCATCGGACAGCCAATCCAATGAATATCACAGCCATCCTGGTTTTTACAGCATTTGAGTAAATCACTATGAAATGGATACATTAGTAGGTAATAATCAGTAACATTTATGCATTGAAAAAGTTAATGTTCAAGCTGACATGAGCACACGCTGATATGTAAGATGGAAATTATTGCAAATGATTGATTGCATGTCAAATAAACACTTGGATTACAGATTACTACTGATTACTAAAAAAATCTAATTTACCCATTGAATTGCTCCTAAAGAAGCATTTGTTTGGGCATTGCCCTTAAAAGAGAAATCAGCTCTTTTGCTGCCCATTAAAAAAATAAAAAAAGACCTAATCTAAAAGAAAACACCCCAAAAAAACAAACAAAAACCTAACACTTAAATCCTATTGGTTGTTCAAATCAGCCAATGGGATTTAAGTTGCTCTCATCCTATTGATTTGAATTTTTCAGTCAATATAAAAGGGGTACCTTGCATTCAATCTTCAGTATGTGGCGGATGATCACATGAAGTGGACCCTCCACGTTGGATGTCTGCGCGGCCACCATTCCTGCTCTGCTCCGTGCCACCTGGGATAAAGATAGAAGATGGTGCTGCCCTGGAAGAAGATCTTCGCCAGCCTGGATGAAGACTTTGCTCTGCCTGGAAGAAGATGGATGTCCGGATTTCAGGAATTAGGAATGGTGAGTAAATTTTTGGGGTTAGTGTTATTTTTTTTTATTTTTTGGGGTGTTTTTTTTTAGATTAGGGCTTATTTTATTTTTTAATGGGCAGCAAAAGAGCTGATTGCCCTTTTAAGGGCAATGCCCATACAAATGCCCTTTTAAGGGCTATTGGTAATTTAGTGTTAGATTAGGGGGGGGTTTATTTTGGGGTGGCTTTTTTGTTTTTATAGGGGTAATATATTAGGTTTACATTTTTTATTTTGGATAATTTGGTTTATTTTTTCTGAAATATTAGAATTTTTTATTTTTTGTAATATTTGATTTTTTATTTTAATTTAATCTTAGTTTTTTTTTATGTAAACAATCGAGTAGATTACGAGTCTTGCGTTATGAATTTATGAGCTGTGCGGTGCTACAGTGCAGTTTTTTCTCACCGCTCACTTACCTACAGCGCTGGTATTATGGGTTTTTACAAACCCGGCGTTAAAAGGCAAGAAGTGAGCGTAGAGCAAACTTGTGCTCCATACCACACTCCAATACCAGCGCTGCTTAAGTCAGCGGTGAGCTGGTTGTACGTGCTTGTGCATGATTTCCCCATAGACATCAATGGGGAGAGCTGGCTGAGAAAAAGTCTAACACCTGCCAAAAAGCAGCGTAAAACTCAGTAACGCAGCCCCATTGATTCCTATGGGTAAACACATTTTATGTTTACACCTAACACCCTAACATGAACCCCGAGTCTAAACACCCCTAATGTTACACTTATTAACCCCTAATCTGCTGCCCCCAATATCACCGACACCTACATTATACTTATTAACCCCTAATCTACTGCTCCGGACATCGCCGCCACCTACATTATACTTATTAACCCCTAATCTGCTGCCCCCAACATCGTCGACACCTACATTATATTTATTAACCCCTAATCTCCCGCCCCTGATGTCGCCGCAACCTACCTACACTTATTAACCCCTAATCTGCCACCCCCAATGTCACAGCCACTATATTAAATTGAGCTGTCATTCTATTGGCTGTTCCAATCAGCCAATAGAATGGAAGCTCAATCCTATTGGCTGATTGGTCAGCCAATAGGATTGAAGTTCAATCCTATTGGCTGATTGCATCAGCCAATAGGATTTTTTTCTACCTTAATTCCGATTGGCTGATAGAATTCTATTAGCCAATCGGAATCTAAGGGACGCCATCTTGGATGACGTCACTTAAAGAGATATTCATTCCGAAGAAGACGTCGTTTGAAGAGAATGCTCCGCGCTGGATGTCTTGAAGATGGAGCCGCTCCGCGTCGGAAGGATGAAGATAGAAGATGCCGTCTGGATGAAGACTTCTGCCCGTCTGGAGGACCACTTCTGCCGGCTTCGTTGAGGACATCTTGCCGCTTGGATGAAGACTTCTCCCGGTAAGTGAATCTTCGGGGGTTAGTGTGAAGATTTTTTAAGGGTGTATTGGGTGGGTTTATTTTTTAGGTTAGGGCTTTGGGCAAAAATAGAGCTAAATGCCCTTTTAAGGGCAATGCCTATCCAAATGCCCTTTTCAGGGCAATGGGGAGCTTAGGTTTTTTTAGTTAGGGTTTTATTTGGGGGTTGGTTGTGTGGGTGGTGGGTTTTACTGTTGGGGGGGTTGTTTGTATTTTGTTTTACAGGTAAAAGAGCTGATTTCTTTGGGGCAATGCCCCACAAAAGGTCCTTTTAAGGGCTATTGGTAGTTTAGTTTAGGCTAGGGTTTTTTTATTTTGTGTGGGCTTTTTTTATTTGTATAGGGCTATTAGATTAGGTGTAATTAGTTTAAAGATCTGTAATTTGTTTTTTATTTTCTGTAATTTAGTGGGGGGGTTTTGTGATTTAGATAATTTAATTTAATTTATTTAATTGTATTTAATGTAGGGAATTGATTTAATTGTAGTGTAGTGTTAGGTGTTATTGTAACTTAGGTTAGGTTTTATTTTACAGATAAATTTGTATTTATTTTAGCTAGGTAGTTATTAAATAGTTAATAACTATTTAGTAACTATTCTACCTAGTTAAAATAAATGCAAACTTTCCTGTAAAATAAAAATAAACCATAAGCTTGCTACAATGTAACTAATAGTTATATTGTAGCTAGCTTAGGGTTTATTTTATAGGTATGTATTTTGTTTTAAATAGGAATAATTTAGTTAATGATAGTAATTTTATTTAGATTTAATTAAATTATATTTAACTTAGGGGGTTAGGGTTAGAGTTAGGTTTAAAGGGTTAATACATTTAGAATAGTGGCAGGGTTAATAGTGTAATTAGATACTTTTGGCTAGATTTAGAGTTTTGCGGCCAAAGGGGTGCGTTAGCTACGCGTGTTTTTTTTCCCCCGCACCTTTTAAATAACGCTGGTATTGAGAGTTCTCTGAAGGGCAGCGTTAGGCTCCAAAAAGGGAGCGAACAGGCATATTTACCGCCACTTCTACTCTCAATACCAGCGTTGCTTACGGGAGCGGCTAGCTTGAAAAACGTGCTCGTGCACGATTCCCCCATAGGAAACAATGGGGCCGTTTGGGCTGAAAAAAAAACACCTGCAAAAAAGCAGCATTCAGCTCCTAACGCAGCCTCATCGTTTCCTATGGGGAAACAGTTTCTAAGGCCTAGATTTGGAGTTTGGCGGTAGCCGTGAAAACCAGCGTTAGAGGCTCCTAACGCTGGTTTTAGGCTACCTCCGGTATTTGGAGTCACTCAAAAAAGGGTCTAACGCTCACTTTTCAGCCGCGACTTTTCCATACCGCAGATCCCCTTTACGTCAATTGCGTATCCTATCTTTTCAATGGGATTTTTCTAACTCCAGTATTTAGAGTCGTGGCTGAAGTGAGCGTTAGAATTCTAACGACAAAACTCCAGCCGCAGAAAAAAGTCAGTAGTTAAGAGCTTTCTGGGCTAACGCCGGTTCATAAAGCTCTTAACTACTGTGCTCTAAAGTACACTAACACCCATAAACTACCTATGTACCCCTAAACCGAGGTCCCCCCACATCGCCGCCACTCGATTACATTTTTTTAACCCCTAATCTGCCGACCGCCACCTACGTTATACTTATGTACCCCTAATCTGCTGCCCCTAACACCGCCGACCCCTATATTATATTTATTAACCCCTAATCTGCCCCCCACAACGTCGCCTCCACCTGCCTACACTTATTAACCCCTAATCTGCCGAGCGGACCGCACCGCTATTATTATAAAGTTATTAACCCCTAATCCGCCTCACTAACCCTATAATAAATAGTATTAACCCCTAATCTGCCCTCCCTAACATCGCCGACACCTAACTTCAATTATTAACCCCTAATCTGCCGACTTGAGCTCACCGCTATTCTAATAAATGTATTAACCCCTAAAGCTAAGTCTAACCCTAACACTAACACCCCCCTAAATTAAATATAATTTTAATCTAACGAAATTAATTAACTCTTATTAAATAAATTATTCCTATTTAAAGCTAAATACTTACCTGTAAAATAAATCCTAATATAGCTACAATATAAATTATAATTATATTATAGCTATTTTAGGATTAATATTTATTTTACAGGTAACTTTGTATTTATTTTAACCAGGTACAATAGCTATTAAATAGTTAAGAACTATTTAATAGCTAAAATAGTTAAAATAATTACAAATTGACCTGTAAAATAAATCCTAACCTAAGTTACAATTAAACCTAACACTACACTATCAATAAATTAATTAAATAAAATACCTACAATTACCTACAATTAAACCTAACACTACACTATCAATAAATTCATTAAATACAATACCTACAAATAACTACAATGAAATAAACTAACTAAAGTACAAAAAATAAAAAAGAACTAAGTTACAAAAAATAAAAAAATATTTACAAACATAAGAAAAATATTACAACAATTTTAAACTAATTACACCTACTCTAAGCCCCCTAATAAAATAACAAAGCCCCCCAAAATAAAAAAATGCCCTACCCTATTCTAGATTACTAAAGTTCAAAGCTCTTTTACCTTACCAGCCCTGAACAGGGCCCTTTGCGGGGCATGCCCCAAGAAGTTCAGCTCTTTTGCCTGTAAAAAAAACATACAATACCCCCCCCCCCCCCAACATTACAACCCACCACCCACTTACCCCTAATCTAACCCAATCCCCCCTTAAATAAACCTAACACTAAGCCCCTGAAGATCTCCCTACCTTGTCTTCACCTCACCGGGTTCAGCCATCGGTCCAGAAGAGGGTTCGAAGTCTTGATCCAAGCGGAGCAAGAAGAGGTCCTCCATCCGGTAGAAGTCTTCATCCAAGCGGGCAGAAGAGGTCTTCCATCCGATTGAAGTCTTCATCCAAGCGGGATCTTCTATAGTCATCCATCCGGAGCGGAGCGGCAGCATCCTGAAGACCTCCGACGCGGAACATCCATCCTGGCCGACGACTGATCCAATCAACCAATCGGATTGAACTTGATTCTGATTGGCTGATTCCATCAGCCAATCAGAATATTCCTACCTTAATTCCGATTGGCTGATAGAATCCTATCAGCCAATCGGAATTTGAGGGACGCCATCTTGGATGACGTCATTTAAAGGAACCGTCATTCGTCGTTCAGTCGTCGGCCAGGATGGATGTTCCGCGTCGGAGGTCTTCAGGATGCTGCCGCTCCGCTCCGGATGGATGACTATAGAAGATCCCGCTTGGATGAAGACTTCAATCGGATGGAAGACCTCTTCTGCCCGCTTGGATGAAGACTTCTACCGGATGGAGGACCTCTTCTTGCTCCGCTTGGATCAAGACTTCGGACCCTCTTCTGGACCGATCGCTGAACCCGGTGAGGTGAAGACAAGGTAGGGAGATCTTCAGGGGCTTAGTGTTAGGTTTATTTAAGGGGGGTTTGGGTTAGATTAGGGGTATGTGGGTGGTGGGTTGTAATGTTGGGCGGGGGTATTGTATGTTTTTTTTTACAGGCAAAAGAGCTGAACTTCTTGGGGCATGCCCCGCAAAGGGCCCTGTTCAGGGCTGGTAAGGTAAAAGAGCTTTGAACTTTAGTAATCTAGAATAGGGTAGGGCATTTTTTTTATTTTGGGGGGCTTTGTTATTTTATTAGGGGGCTTAGAGTAGGTGTAATTAGTTTAAAATTGTTGCAATATTTTTCTTATGTTTGTAAATATTTTTTTATTTTTTGTAACTTAGTTCTTTTTTATTTTTTGTACTTTAGTTAGTTTATTTCATTGTAGTTATTTGTAGGTATTGTATTTAATTAATTTATTGATAGTGTAGTGTTAGGTTTAATTGTAGGTAATTGTAGGTATTTTATTTAATTAATTTATTGATAGTGTAGTGTTAGGTTTAATTGTAACTTAGGTTAGGATTTATTTTACAGTTAAATTTGTAATTATTTTAACTATTTTAGCTATTAAATAGTTCTTAACTATTTAATAGCTATTGTACCTGGTTAAAATAAATACAAAGTTACCTGTAAAATAAATATGAATCCTAAAATAGCTATAATATAATTATAATTTATATTGTAGCTCTATTAGGATTTATTTTACAGGTAAGTATTTAGCTTTAAATAGGAATAATTTATTTAATAAGAGTTAATTAATTTCGTTAGATTAAAATTATATTTAATTTAGGGGGGTGTTAGTGTTAGGGTTAGACTTAGCTTTAGGGGTTAATACATTTATTAGAATAGCGGTGAGCTCAAGTCGGCAGATTAGGGGTTAATAATTGAAGTTAGGTGTCGGCGATGTTAGGGAGGGCAGATTAGGGGTTAATACTATTTATTAATACTATTTATTATAGGGTTAGTGAGGCGGATTAGGGGTTAATAACTTTATAATAATAGCGGTGCGGTCCGCTCGGCAGATTAGGGGTTAATAAGTGTAGGCAGGTGGAGGCGACGTTGTGGGGGGCAGATTAGGGGTTAATAAATATAATTTAGGAGTCGGCGATGTTAGGGCAGCAGATTAGGGGTACATAGGGATAATGTAAGTAGCGGCGGTTTACGGAGCGGCAGATTAGGGGTTAATAATAATATGCAGGGGTCAGCGATAGCGGGGGCGGCAGATTAGGGGTTAATAAGTGTAAGGTTAGGGGTGTTTAGACTCGTGGTACATGTTAGAGTGTTAGGTGCAGACGTAGGAAGTGTTTCCCCATAGGAAACAATGGTGCTGCGTTAGGAGCTGAACGCGGCTTTTTTGCAGGTGTTAGGTTTTTTTCAGCTCAAACAGCCCCATTGTTTCCTATGGGGGAATCGTGCACGAGCACGTTTTTGAGGCTGGCCGCTTGCGTAAGCAACTCTGGTATCGAGAGTTGAAGTTGCGTTAAATATGCTCTACGCTCCTTTTTTGGAGCCTAACGCAGCCTTTATGTGGACTCTCAATACCAGAGTTATTTTTATGGTGCGGCCAGAAAAAAGCCGGCGTTAGCTTTTCGGGTCGTTACCGACAAAACTCTAAATCTAGCCGTCAGTCTGCACCTAACACTCTAACATGTACCCCGAGTGTAAACACCCCTAACCTTACACTTATTAACCCCTAATCTGCCGTCCCCGCTATCGCTGACCCCTGCACATTATTATTAATCCCTAATCTGCCGCTCCAGACACCGCTGCAACCTACATTATACCTATGTACCCCTAATCTGCTGCCCACAACATCGCCGACCCCTATATTTATTAACCCCTAAACTGCCCCCCCAACGTCGCCGCTACCTTACCTACACTTATTAACCCCTAATCTGCCGACCGGACCTCGCCGCTACTCTAATAAATGTATTAACCCCTAAAGCTAAGTCTAAACCTAACCCTAACACTCCCCTAAATTAAATATAATTTTATTCTGACGAAATAAATTATATCTTATTAAAAAAAGTTATCCTATTTAAAGCTAAATACTTACCTGTAAAATAAACCCTAATATAGCTAAAATATAACTAATAATGACATTGTAGCTATTTTAGGACAGCCAATAGAATGCAAGCTCAATCTGATTGGCTGATTGGATCAAACAATCCGATTGAACTTGAATCTGATTGGCTGATTCAATCAGCCAATCAGATTTTTCCTACCTTAATTCCGATTGGCTGATAGAATCCTATCAGCCAATCAGAATTCGAGGGATGCCATCTTGGATGACGTCATTTAAAGGAACCTTCATTCGGTGTTAGGACGTCGTTAGAAGAGGATGGATCCGCGCCGACTGCTTCGCTCCGCATGGAAGAAGATAGAAGATGCCATCTGGATGAAGACTTCCGACCCTCTGGAGGACCTCTTCTGGCCGGATAGGATGAAGACTTCGGACCCTCTTCTGGACAGATCGGATGGTACCCGGCTGGGTGAAGACAAGGTAGGAAGAACTTCAGGGGCTTAGTGTTAGGTTTTTTAAGGGGGGTTTGGGTGGGTTAGATTAGGGGTATGTGGGTGGTGGGTTGTAATGTTGGGGGGGTATTGTATGTTTTTTTTACAGGCAAAAGAGCTGATTTCTTTGGGGCATGCCCCGCAAAAAGCCCTTTTAAGGGCTGGTAAGGTAATAGAGCTGTTAACTTTTTATTTTAGATTAGGGTAGGGCATTTTTTTATTTTGGGGGGCTTTGTTATTTTTTTAGGGGGCTTAGAGTAGGTGTAATTAGTTTAAAATTCCTGTAATCTTTTTTTATTTTCTGTAATTTAGTGTTTGTTTTTTTTGTAATTTAGTTTAGTTGATTTAATTGTAGATAATTGTAGGTAGTTTAGTTAATTAATTTATTGATAGTGTAGTGTTAGGTTTAATTGTAACTTAGGTTAGGATTTATTTTACAGGTAATTTTGTAATTATTTTAACTAGGTAGCTATTAAATAGTAAATAACTATTTAATAGCTATTGTACCTGGTTAAAATAAATACAAAGTTGCCTGTAAAATAAATATAAATCCTAAAATAGCTACAATGTAATTATTAGTTATATTGTAGCTATATTAGGGTTTATTTTACAGGTAAGTATTTAGCTTTAAATAGGATTCATTTTTTTAATAAGATTTAATTTATTTTGTTAGAATAAAATTATATTTAACTTAGGGGGGGGTGTTAGGGTTAGGGTTAGACTTAGCTTTAGGGGTTAATACATTTATTAGAGTAGCGGCGAGGTCCGGTCGGCAGATTAGGGGTTAATACTTGAAGTTAGGTGTTGCAGATGTTAGGGAGGGCAGATTAGGGGTTAATAACATTTATTATAGGGTTTGCGAGGCGGGAGTGAGTTTAGGGGTTAATACATTTATTATAGTGGCGGCGAGGTCCGGTAGGCAGATTAGGGGTTAATAAGTGTAGGTAAGGTAGCAGTGACGTTGGGGGGGGCAGATTAGGGGTTAATTAATATTATATAGGTGTCGGCGATGTTAGGGGCAGCAGATTAGGGGTACATAGGGATAATGTAGGTGGCAGCGGTGTCCGGTCGGCAGATTAGGGGTTAAAAAAATGTATTATAGTGGTGGCGATGTGGGGGGACCTCAGTTTAGGGGTACATAGGAAGTTTATGGGTGTTAGTGTACTTTAGAGCACAGTAGTTAAGAGCTTTATAAACCGGCGTTAGCCCATAAAGCTCTTAACTCCTGACTTTTTCTGCGGCTGGAGTCTTGTCGGTAGAGGGTCTACCGCTCACTTCAGCCAAGACTCTAAATACTGGCGTTAGGAAGATCCCATTGAAAAGATAGGATACGCAATTGGCGTAAGGGGATCTGCGGTATGGAAAAGTCGCGGCTGGAAAGTGAGCGTTAGACCCTTTCCTGGCTGACTCTAAATACCAGCGGGCGATAAAAAGCAGCGTTAGGACCCCTTAACGCTGGTTTTGAAGGCTAACGCAGAACTCTAAATCTAGGCGTATGTGATTTGGGGGTTGGCGGATTTGGGGTTGATAAAAAAAAATGTAATTATTATTTTTTTAATTTTTAAAAGAGCTTTATTAACAGAATGTTCAAAATGTTCAGCATATCAGCATCAAATCATTGAAAATCCAGTCCTGAGAAACAGGTGGATCAGTATGGAAACTCTCGGCTAGATTACGAGTTGTGCGTTAGCCTTAAAAAGCAGCATTGGCCGGTCCCAACGCTGCTTTTTAACGCCCGCTGGTATTATGAGTCTTGCAGGTACAGGTGTACCGCTCACTTTTTTGGACAGACTTGGAAATACCGCAAATCCACTTACATCAATTGCGTATCCTACTTTTCAATGGGACTTGCATAGCGCCGGTATTACAAGTCTGCCAAAAAGTGAGCGGTACACCCTCTCCTGTCAACACTGGTACCGCATTTTAAGGTCAATAGTTTAGAGTTTTACACTACAATGCCATAGCATAAAACTCTTAACTAAAGTGCTAAAAAGTACACTAACACCCATAAACTACCTACTAACCCCTAAACTGAGCCCCCCGCCCTCCACATCGCAAATACTAAAATAAAATTTTTAACCCCTAATCTGCCGAACCGGACATCGTCGTCACTATAATAAATATATTAACCTCTAAACCACCACACTCCCGCCTCGCAAACATTAGTTAAATATTTATTAACCCCTAATCTGCCGGCCATAACATTGATGCCACCTACCTACATTTATTAACCCCTAATCTGCCGCCCCCAACGTCGCCGCCCTATATTAAAGTTATTAACCCCTAAACCTAAGTCTAACCCTAACCCCCCCTAACTGAAATATAATTTAAATAAATCTAAATAAAACATACTGTCTATTAATAACTACATTATTCCTATTTAAAACTAAATACCTATAAAATAAACCCTAAGATAGCTACAATATAACTAATAGTTACATTGTAGCCAGCTTAGGGTTTATTTTTATTTTACAGGCAAGTTTGTATTTATTTTAACTAGGTACAATAGTTATTAAATAGTTATTAACTATTTAATAACTACCTAGTTAAAATAAATACAAAAGTACCTGTAAAATAAAACCTAACCTAAGTTACAATAACACTTAACACTACACTATAATTAAATTAATTCCCAAAATTAAATACAATAAATATAATAATATAATAAAAATAAAATTAGCTAAAGTACAAAAAATTTTTTTTACAGAAAATAATAAACAAATTACAAGATTTTTAAACTAATTACACCTAATCTAATCCCCCTAACAAAATAAAAAAGCCCCCAAAATAAAAAAGCCCTACCCTACACTAAATTACAAATAGCCCTTAAAAGGACCGTTTGCGGGGCATTGCCCCAAAGTAATCAGCTCTTTTACCTGTAAAAAAAATTACAAATCACCCCCAACATTAAAATCCACCACCCACACAACCAACCCTACTCTAAAACCATGTAGGGCGGTGTGAAGTTGTAGTGCGCTAAGTGAAGGGTATCAAACACCTTACTAGATAACAGATCCTTCGTTCTGTTAAATAAAAAATGTTTAGACAAAAAAAGAGGGGAAGTAAGGGCGCTAAAAAGCTTAAGATACCTCTAATAAGCTGACAAATATTTTAAATAAAGATGACCAGGAACGTTAGATAAAATGTATATACATTTTTAATACAATGATAAATCTTAAAATCAAACAAACAAACATATCTCTAAAATTTGGGAGCTTGATAAAGCTCTGAAAGGAGTGAAACGCGTTGAAACAAAACTAGTATCATATACTGTACTCTGAGAATCAACCATCAGTATACAGAAGAGTAATTATCAACCCGGGTTGTATTTTGAATTTTACATCCCCTGGCGGATAATAGGAAAGAGGTTGCATGCACAGCACTAAAAGCAATCTCCAACTGTAACTGTGATTACTGAGAGCTGAATCGGACAACAGCGGAGTAACTGACAGGAATCCACGGTGGTTTCTGGTTGGTTGGATAGAGACGAGCCCCCGAGCCGGAAGTAGTGACGTTAGGCGCCGAAACCTCGAGGAACACACAAAGGCTTCCTGACACAGACCGGCTACCAGTAAAATGATATACCAAACATCTGAGATAAGGTACAGACGTATATTGCTATAACGGCAATATTCTAAGGAGTGAACATTCTCCATTATACAGTATCTATCACTTTATTGAACTCTGGCATTTGAATCAGTACTTTTCATGTTGAAATATATTTTTAGATTGTCCTTTTGATACAAGTGCACTTTCAATAGATATATAGGGAGACGTCCCAAATTTTAGAGATATGTTTGTTTGATTTTAAGATTTATCATTGTATTAAATATGTATATACATTTTATCTAATGTTCCTGGTCATCTTTATTTAAAATATTTGTCAGCTTATTAGAGGTATCTTAAGCTTTTTAGTGCCCTTACTTCCCCTCTTTTTTTTGTCTACTCTAAAACCACCCAATACCCCCTTAAAAAAACCTAACACTAACCCCTTGAAGATCACCTTACCGGGAGAAGTCTTCACCCAACCGGGCCGAAGTCCTCAACAAATCCGGCAGAAGTGGTCCTCCAGATGGGTAAAAGTGGTCCTCCAGATGGGCAGAAGTCTTCATCCAGACGGTATCTTCTATCTTCATCCATCCAGCATGGAGCGGGTCCATCTTCAAGACATCCGACGCGGAGCATCCTCTTCTTCTGACGGCTACGACTAAATGAAGGTACCTTTAAGTGACGTCATCCATGATGGCGTCCCTTCAATTCCGATTGGCTGATAGAATTATATCAGCCAATCGGAATTAAGGTAGAAAAAATCCTATTGGCTGATTGGATCAGCCAATAGGATTGCAGTTCAATCCTATTGGCTGATCCAATCAGCCAATAGGATTGATCTGGCATTCTATTGGCTGTTCCAATCAGCCAATAGAATGCCAGCTCAATCCTATTGGCTGATTGCATCAGTCAATAGGATTTTGTCTACCTTAATTCTGATTGGCTGATAGAATTCTATCAGCCAATCGGAATTGAAGGGACGCCATCTTGGATGACATCACTTAAAGGTACCTTCATTCAGTTGTAGCCGTCAGAAGAAGAGGATGCTACGCGTCGGATGTCTTGAAGATGGACCCGCTCTGCGCCGGTTGGATGAAGATAGAAGATGCCATCTGGATGAAGACTTCTGCCCAGCTGGAGGACCACTTCTGCCAGATTCGTTGAGGACTTCGGCCCGGTTGGGTGAAGACTTCTCCCGGTAAGTTGATCTTCAAGGGGTTAGTGTTAGGTTTTTTTAAGGGGGTATTGGGTGGGTTTTAGAGTAGGGTTGGTTGTGTGGGTGATGGGTTTTAATGTTGGGGGGAATTGTAATTTTTTTTACAGGTAAAAAAGCTGATTACTTTGGGGCAATGCCCCGCAAAAGGCCATTTTAAAGGCTATTTGTAATTTAGTGTAGGGTAGGGTTTTTTTTTTATTTTGTGGGGGCTTTTCTATTTTGTTAGGGGGTTTAGATTAGGTGTAATTAGTTTAAAAATCTTGTAATTTGTGTATTATTTTCTGTATTTTAGTGTTTGTTTTTTTTGTACTTTAGCTAATTTTATTTAATTGTATTTAATTGTATTTAATTTAGGGAATTAATTTATTTATAGTGTAGTGTTAGGTGTTAGTGTAACTTAGGGTAGGTTTTATTTTACAGGTAAATTTGTCTTTATTTTAGCTAGGTAGTTTATTAAATAGTTAATAACTATTTAATAACTATTCTACCTAGTTAAAATAAATACAAACTTGTCTGTAAAATAAAAATAAACCCTAAGCTAGCTACAATGTAACTATTAGTTATATTGTAGCTAGCTTAGGGTTTATTTTATAGGTAAGTATTTAGTTTTAAATAGGAATTATTTAGGTAATAATAGTAATTTTATTTAGATTTATTTAAATTATATTTAAGTTAGGGGGTGTTAGGGTTAAGGTTAGATTTAGGGGTTAATAACTTTAATATAGTGGTGGTGATGTTGGGGGCGGCAGATTAGGGGTTAAGAAGTTTAGGTAGGTTGCGACGACATTGGGGGCGGCAGATTAGGGGTTAATAAATATAATGTAGGTGTCGGTGATGTTGGGAGCAGCAGATTAGGGGTTCATAAGTATAATGTAGGTGGAAGCGGTGTCCGGAGCGGCAGATTAGGGGTTAATCAATATAATGTAGATGTCGGCAATGTCAGGGGTGGCAGATTAGGGGTTAATAAGTGTAAGATTAGGGGTGTTTAGACTCAGGGTTCATGTTAGGGTGTTAGGTGTAGACATAAAAGTATTTTCCCCATAGGAATCAATGGGGTTGCATTAGGAGCTAAACGCTGCTTTTTTGCAGGTGTTAGGTTTTTTTTCAGCCGGCTCTCCCCCATTGATTCCTATGAGGAAATTGTGATGAGCACGTTCAGACAGCTCACTGCTAACGTAAGCAGTGCTGGTATTGAGGTGAGATGTGGAGCTAAATTTTGGTCTATGATCACTTTTTTGCGGTTAACACCGGGTATGTAAAAACCCGTAATACCAGCGCTGTCTGTAAGTGAGCGGTGAGCATAAACTGCTCGTTAGCACCTCATAGCCTCTAACGCAAAACTCGTAATCTAGGTGTCTATTAGGTCAAAAAAGTCCATTGTGGTGATAAATCCAGAAAAAGCTCACATGTGCTGATATTCATTTTTAAGGCTTTGGGTGTATTTCCTTTCTCTTTCATATATATGGCTTGCTGACTTGAAATTTAAACGGTTTAAACAATCAGGTACTTTGTTAAAAATAAACCTTACAGAAAACAGTATCTACTTACAGATGTGACGAAGATATGCATATCTAGGCTATCAAAACATTGAGCTTATCTGCGGTATCGTGCCTTTGTTGGCCGGGGAGTCATTACCGACCCCTACCCACATTACATGGGTCGTACTGAGCTCTTGTGGACTATACAATCATTTTGCTCCCAGGCAAGAGGGGGGCAGGGTGAGTAGGAGGGCAGAAAGAGGAGGAGAGGAGGGGAGGGGAGGAGCTGGCAGGGGGCAGATCAAGTCTGTATCTGGGTTGGGGGGTATTATTATTGGGGGTATAGAGTGAAAGTGACTGTGTAGGAGGACCATGTGAGAGCAAATTCAGCGATCCATCCATGAGATCCAAACATTCCAAAATGTATCTAGACTATCCATCTGCTGGTAAAAATCTCTTTCCATACTGGCGAATGTGTCCATGATTTTTATTACAGCTTGTATCTGGGGAGGGTCTCTCTGTGTCCAAGCTCTTGCAACCGCCAGTTTGGTGGCCGCAAAAAGATAAATGGCTAACTGTTACTGATGTCTGGGGAGCATTATGGGTAATAGATTAAGTATCGCAGCTTTGGGGCTCAGTCTGATTTTAATATGGAGTGATGTCAGTAGTGAGAAAACCTCCTCCCAAAGTTTAGTAAGTTTCGGACACCTCCACCAAATGTGGAGGTCAGAACCTGTCTCCCCACAATCTCTCCAACAGTTGGAGGAATGTGAGTTGGTCATCTGGGCTAGTCGAAGGGGGGGTATAGTGCCAATGAAGTACCACTTTCATAAAAAGTTCCAAGGAGTTGGCACAATGGAGTGTCGCTTTTGTTAATAGAATGGCTCTAGCCCACTCCTCATCAGGGATTTCTTCACCTAGTTCCCCTCCCCATGCCCTGAACTGCCATGCTCTGTCTCCTGTGGTCTTTATTAAAATCAAGTGATAGTGTACCGACAGTGGCCCAGAGACCCATTTATGCTCCCACTGTGTAGCTGTTCTCAGTCCTGATTTTGGGAATCCCCAAGCGGTCAAGAAGCTGTGTAGTCTATGACATTCAAATCTCAACCATAATGGTGGAGAAAGTATCTAAGGGGGCAAATCTATGGATAATCTAAGTGAACCACTGTCATAAAGATCTGAAATCATATTGATCTTCCAAGATCTCCACACAGAGACGTGGGACTCTGGGAGACCCCTGAGCAAGCCAGGAATTGAATGCGCCAGTGAAGGATGAGGAGCCACCTCAGAGTAATGCCTAATAGACTTCTATCTTTCTAGATTATGTAGTATAATTCTGTTATATATACCCAATGTTTTGAGTTGGTAATCAGGGATCCAAGGGAGATCATTTAGCAGAATTCCAGGTGGCAAGGAAGATTGTTTAACTTTCCTCCAGCCTGTTTTACTGTCTGCCGAGCTCCAGAGAGATATGTGAGTAAGATGGGCCGCTTCGTAGTACGTCAATACATTCGGCAGAGAGACACCTCCAGCCTCATACGGCTTTTGAAGAGTCTTCTTGGCTATTCTTGGCTTCTTGTCCTGCCAAATGTATCTCATGATTAGGGCATTGTATTTGTCTAGAAGTTCTTTGGGAAGATTTATGGGGAGACAATGGAATAAGTAAAGTATCTTAGGCAGGATTGTCATTTTGACCGCGGCAATGCGGCCCATCCAGGAAACCTCCAGAAAGTTCCAAGAATTTAGAAGTTGACGAATCTCTGTGAGCAGATGCTCATGATTCTTGGCTCTAATAACCTGGAGGTCTGGGCCTATGAGGATCCCCAGATGTTTCAGAGTGTCACTTGACCATTTGAATTGGTATGTAGCTTGTAAAGATGCAAGCACATGATCAGGTATGTGAATAGGTAGGGCTTCCGTTTTTTGGAAATTGATTTTGTAATAACTGAGTTCACCAAATTGTGTTATAAGATTAAACATGGCCAACAGGGATCTTTCAGGGTTGGAGAGGAAGAGCGTAATATCGTTGGCGAACAAGGCTATCTTATCCGCTTGAAGGCTGAATTGTGTACCCTGAATTTCTTCAGTTATTCTAATGGCCTGGGCTAATGGTTCTATAGCCAAAGTGAATATCAAGGGGGATTGGCGGCAGCCCTCCCGTGTGCCATTCTTAATCTGGAACTCATCTGAGCAGAATCCCAGACCTACCACTCTGACATGAGGTCCAGAATATAATGCCTGGTTTGCCGTTATGACCCCGTCTGGAAAACCAAAATGGGAAATCGTCTCCCAGAGATATGCCCAGCTGATCCTGTCAAAAGCCTTTTCGGCATCAAGAGACAGGGCCAGCAGCGGGGATTGGAGTCTATCTGCTTCTGTCAGGATACTCAACACTCTGCATGTATTGTCTGGTCCCTCTCTAGCTAGTGTGAAACCCACCTGCTCCGTGTGCAACACCGAAGAAAGAATAGTGTTTAATCTATTGGCCCAACATAACTTCACGTCTGTATTGATAAGGGAGATTGGGAGATAACTTTCACATTGAGAAGGGTCATTGTCAGGTTTTGGGATGGTTAATATTGACGCCTCTAAGAGTTCCCGCCGGGATTGGCCAAACCTTCTGGCCTCCGTGTACATGTTAAGTAGGAGTGGGGAGATCTGGTCACGAAAGGTCTTGAAAAATAAGGGCGTGAAGCCGTCTGGCCCAGGGGCTTTATTGCTTTTAAATTGCTTTATGGCCTCAAGGAGCTCATCTCTAGTGAAGGGGGCCAGCAATTTGTCCTTGGCTTCCTCTCTGAGCCTTGGTAAGTTTAGTTGTGTTAGAAATGTCTGAATCTTTTCAAAGAGTGGACTTGAATTTGCCTCTGGGGGTCGCAGATTATAAAGTTCAGTATAGTACTGGGTGAACGCATCACCAATATCTCTGGGGGCTGTAACTGGAATGCCATTACGGATAATTGTGTGGATCCTGGAGGCTGCTCTAAAAACACAGAGTTTATGGGCTAATAAAGCCGTGGCATTTGTTTAAATCTGAGAAGCGTGCTTCTCACCCATTCCGTTTCTTTGTCCCTGACCTGACCGCGTAATTTACCAATCTCATCTGCCAAATCTTTGGATGGGTTATTCTTATTCATAATTTCTTTAGCACGTAACTGGGCCATCAGAAGACCTAAGGGGGCTCCCATTTGTCTCTTCATAGACGCCTGCTTTTTGATGCAGACCCCTCTCGGGACAGCTTTCAAAGTGTCTGGTCTGATAAATGAAGGTGAGCATTGGTATGTAAGAAGTCTACTATAGAGGAATGGATAAGGGTCTTAAACTCTGGGTCTGACCATAGGTAATTTGGTAGCTTCCAGCGAGGGGCCGAAGCTCTCTGTAAGGATGTGTCAATTACGCATGTAAGTACGTCGTAGTCAGACCATGAGCATGTCCTAATTCTGGAGTCAGTGATTCTGTTCAGGGTCCAGGAGTTGGTCAGGAAGTAATCTAGCCTGGAATAAGAACTGTGTGGTTTTTAAAAGAATGTATAGTCAAGGGAGTTCGGGTGACATGCACTCCAGATATCAAAAAGGTTATATTGATGGACAGTCTCTTTAAATTTTCCAGCTGTGTGAATTGTGTAAGAATCTATTGATTGAACTCTTTTGTCCTTTATCGGGTCTAGGACCATATTAAAGTCCCCTCCGATAATGACTATTCCTAGTTTAAGGTTTTCTAACTTGTGCAATAGGGACTTCAAAAAAGTGACCTGCCCTGAATTGGGAGCATAGAGATTCACCAAGGTGTATGTTTGGCCATTTAATTTACATATAAGAATGACATATCTACTTTCTGGGTCCACATCGTCAAGTATCTGCTCATAACTCATAAAGTGTTTGTGTAATATTATAGCTGTGTCCCTGGTTTTGTCCGAGTGAGAAGCTGTTATATACCGAGTATAATACGGTGACCTGAAGGGAGTTGTGTGTGAGGATGGCATATGGGTTTCCTGCGCGAAAATCACAGAAACTTGTAGGGAATGCATGTAATTACTGAGGAGACTCCGTTTCATTGGGGAGTTCAATTCCTTATTTATTATTCCAATTTAGGGAAGCAATTGTGAGGGTTTCTGTGGTGGGCTCCATGTTGAAAGAATTAGGAGGGAGAAGAGGAGAGAAGGGAAGGCAGCTCCAGACACCAAGAGTCATCCCACAGAGAGAGAGAGAAATACGTGGGGGATTAGCATAGCAAGGGGAGAGAAGGGAAGGGAAGAGAACATTGGAGGGGGAAGCCAAGAAGGGGAATGGAGGGGGGACTAGTCCCCACTCTTACCTGGGTTCACCGCCAAGAAATAAATCCACCGGGGCCAATTCTTTGGGCCTCAATCAAGTAGGTACTTAATCTGGTAGATATAAACAGAGTTAGCCAACTTGGTATTATACACAATTCAAATACAATGACATAAAAAAAGAAAGGGTGAAACAAACAAAAAACAAATTCAGTAGAAAATGCAAATGTAAGCAACAGAGAAACGGTGGCGGCACTATTCACCACCAATCAAGGAACCAGACCAATAAGGACTGGCAAGTCTAATTCCTTGATCTCTTTGAGAAGAGATTTTAGAGGGGGGGGTGGAGAGGGTAAGTGGACTACTATAAGATTCTACAGGAGTCCAAACGGGCACCCTAAGGGAGGGCAAAATGCAAATATTAACTTGTCTAGTGTCGCTCTGTGCATGGGGAAAGAATGCTGGCTCAGAATAAAGTACTTTTTTGCCTTGTATTAAGGTATCAGACTGTGCATGGGTGGACTGGGAGGGGGAGTGAAGGGGGGGAGGTCGAGAGCCAGAGGGCAAAAAAACAAAGACAGGGCCACCTGAGAAATTGCCTGTCAGCACATTTAAAAGTGTGCGAGAATACTTTCAGGTAATGGGTTAAGAAACTACTAGTGTGATTTCAATAACACTATTAATTGTTGGTCATATAGCAGCTATGGTCCGGAGCTTTGGTGGTTACATGTTACCATCATACATTTAGCAAAATATTGTCATAAAATGGAATTCAGAGTATCCGTCTTTACTTATGAGGCCCTATGCATAAATCTGCAGAGATAATAGTTGACCACATAGGAAACCTGCAAAGCTACGATAATTCGCATATTAACCTGTGCAACATGTGTAACCCGGACCTCAGCTCTGTCTGAGTCTCCAAGCCCTCCGGCCTCAGCAAGTGTTGGGATATCCATAATGCACATTTCAACATAGCGAACCCTCTAGTGAAGTTTAACATATACATCCTGATATATTGGTAAGACTAAGTATAGCAGAGGATGTGTCATCTAGCTAGATCAAACATAGCGCTCTCTGGGTCTGGTTAAGAGGTCAGATAACCCTAGTTGTACCCTCTGGTCATGTTGTAAAACAATTAATCCCTACCCCCACCCCCACCTCCATTTTGACGCTGGATGACGTCCGAGCAGCCACAGGCCTGGTACTCACTGAGTTGTCCAAGTTATAGCTGATGAGGGGCCCCGGCCACCCGGACCCCACCCAAAACATCAACAAGGCCTAAGGGAAGAAAGAAAAATGACATAAATACAGTTCGACTTTCAACAAACATAAATACAAATGTGGAGCAAACATTTTGGCAAAAAAGATCTCTTAATTTAGGAATACATAGTCTCCTTGAATTCCAGTGTTGGAATGAGGGACCATTAGATCATGAAACATAAAAGTCCACAGAGCAGCCAGTTCACCTTCATCTAGAGTCGGGAGACTCTATGGATTTGCGTGGGAGCATGCGTTGTGGCCGTGGGTTCCATTCTGGAGCCTCCACCTGTAGGGCCCCAGATGGTAATGGCCTTTGAGTGGTGGGAGCAGGTGGGAGGAGGTCCCATGTTTTCAAAAGGTCCATCTCTGGGATGAGACATTAAGTGTTTGGCCATCTCTGGTTACTATAACCTTTGTTGGGTATCCCCATCTGTACCGGATATTCTGCTGTCTGAGGATTTGCGTGAAAGGGCCAAAGGATCTGCGTTTTTGTAGGGTATATTGAGAAAGGTCAGGGAAAACCGAGATTGCCTGGAACTTTTCTGGGAGCTGGGGTTTATTGGCCAGTTCCCGGAGGATTCTCTCTTTATGTGTAAAGAAATGGATTCTAGCGAGACTGTCTCTAGGTTTATCTGAGGATACATTTCATGGTCTGGGAACTCGGTGTATTCTATCTATCAGAAAATTTGGGTATTCATCATCTTTGAGAAGTAGTTTGCAGAATTCTGTGGCATACCTTTCTAAATCTGTAGGTAGGATCTCCTCCGGCACACCCCGAAATCTCAAATTATTGCGCCTAGATTTGTCTTCTAGGTCAGATAGTTTCAGTTCCAAGTCTAATATTTGGATAGACAGATTCTGTGAGTAGGAGAGAAGATTTTCATGATCAACAGCCATATCTTTCCTGCTTCCTCTCAAGGGCCTCTGTTCTCTCTCCAATGGCTGCAATGTCTCTACGGAGTTCAGCAGCAGATCCTTTTATAGCAATGGTTAAGGTGTCCTGTAGAGCATTAATGTGCTGGGTGAGGGTATCCACAATATTAGCCATGCTTGCAGTGTTATGGTCTGGTGACTCTGAAAGAGAGGACATTGAGTCTTCAGAAGTGGCTTGTGGGGTGTTGTTACCCTCTTTATCTGATGCTGTAGGTTGTGAGTTGGAGTTCCTAAAATTATCCATCATGGATTTCTTCAGTACTGGAGTGGATTTAGGTCTCCTTTTAATGGGGTTGGGCATAACATATATCCGTTCAGGTGGGTTAAGGCTGCTCTGACAACATACTATGTATATGGCTCCAGCTGATAGAGTAACTTTTTAGAGCTTAGGAACTAAACATGCCCCCCAGGGTGCCCATGGGTCATCACATTCTATTCCAACATTGTTGGTCTAATAGTTTTCCGACAGACACTGAGCATTGCCCTATGTTAAAGTTGTACTGTATAGGAGCACTTAGTCCCTTTTAAGAGGCAGGCAGTAGACTTAGAGAGAAAGTAGCTGTGAAAAAGGAGCCTCTTAAGCTGAGTCAGCCTGCAACATCTAGTAGATGATATTAGCCCCCTTGAAAGGAAAAGCTTGCTTGACGGGTTGGCTGTGGTAGTCTCTCTCCTGGGGAGGAACTCCTGCTGAGCGATGTTGGGGAAAAAGAATGGGGGTATGACCCGTGGGCAAAGTGGGCCAACGGGAAAGGGAGGAGGGAGACTATGGACCACCTTATCCCTTTATAGGACAAGAGAAGAGGTAAGCAATAACAAGAGGCAGCTTAAAAAAACAAAAAAGCACTTCTTATATGGGTATGTGTGCAGGGTATGGTAGTTGAGACAGGCTGCAGTGGCATATGTAAATATTCAAGAGTTGTGGTCTGTTGTTGCAACCAAGCCTAGATTAAGAGTTCTGCGTTAGCCGTCAAAAGCAGCGTTAAGGGGTCCTAACGCTGCTTTTGGTCGCCCGCTGGTATTTAGAGTCGGCCAGGTAAAGGTGTACCGCTCACTTTCAAGCCGCGACTTTTCCATACCACAGATCCCCTTACGCCAATTGCGTATCCTATCTTTTCAATGGGATCTTCCTAACGCCGGTATTTAGAGTCTTGGCTGAAGTGAGCGTTACACCTCTACCGACAAGACTCCTAACGCCCATGGAAAGGCTGTAGTTAAGAGCTTTATGGGCTAACGCCAGTATATAAAGCTCTTAACTACAGTGCTCACACCCATAAACTACCTATGTACCCCTAAACCGAGGTCCCCCCACATCGCCGCCACTATAATAAATATTTTTAACCTCTAATCTGCTGACCGCACATCGCCGCCACCTACATTATCCCTATGAACCCCTAATCTGCTGCCCCCAACGTCGCCGCCACCTAACTTCAAGTATTAACCCCTAATCTGCCGACCGGACCTCGCCGCTACTATAATAAATGTATTAACCCCTAAAGCTAAGTCTAGCCCTAACCCTTACACCCCCCTAAATTAAATATAATTTTAATCTAACAAAATAAATTAACTCTTATTAACTAAAGTATTCCGATTTAAAACTAAATACTTACCTGTAAAATAAACCCTAATATAGCTTCAATATGTAGCTATATTAATTGTAGGTATTGGTAGCTAATTTATTGGCTGATCGGAACGGCCAATAGAATGTGAGCTCAATCTGATTGGCTGATTGGATGAGCCAATCGGATTGAACTTGAATCTGATTGGCTGATTGAATCAGCCAATAAGATTTTTCCTACCTTAATTCCGATTGGCTGATAGAATCCTATCAACCAATCAGAATTCGAGGGACGCCATCTTGGATGACGTCATTTAAAGGAACCTTCATTCGGCGAGTAGGCATCGGTTGAAGAGGATGGATCCTTGTCGGCTAGGAAGAAGATGGCTCCGCTCCGGATGGATGAAGATAGAAGATGCCGCTTGGATGAAGATGTCTGCCAGTCCGGATGTCCTCTTCTGCCCGGATAGGATAAAGACTTCTGCCGGTCTGGATGTCCTCTTCTGCCCCATCGGATGAAGACTTCGGCCCGGCTGGGTGAAGATGACTCAAGGTAGGGAGATCTTCAGGGGGGTAGTGTTAGGTTTATTTAAGGGGGGTTTGGGTGGGTTAGAGTAGGGGTATGTGGGTGGTGGGTTTTAATGTTGGGGGGTTGTATTTTTTTTACAGGCAAAAGAGCTGATTACTTTGGGGCATGCCCCACAAAAAGCCCGTTTAAGGGCTGGTAAAAGAGCTGATTACTTTGTAATGTAGAATAGGGTAGGGACTTTTATTATTTTGGGGCTTTTTTATTTTATTAGGGGGCTTAGATTAGGTGTAATTAGTTTAAAATTCTTGTAATTTTTTTTATTTTCTGTAATTTAGTTTAGTTTACTTAATTGTATTTAATTGTAGGTATTGGTAGCTAATGTATTTAATTAATTTAATGATAGTGTAGTGTTAGGTTTAATTTTACAGGTAGTTTTGTAGTTATTTTAACTAGATAGCTACTAAATAGTTAATAACTATTTAATAGCTATTGTACCTAGTTAAAATAAATAAAAAGTTGCCTGTAAAATAAATATAAATCCTAAAATAGCTACAATATAATTATTCGTTATATTGTAGCTATATTAGGGTTTATTTTACAGGTAAGTATTTAGTTTTAAATAGGAATACTTTAGTTAATAAGAGTTAATTTATTTCGTTAGATTAAAATTATATTTAACTTAGGGGGGTGTTAGGGTTAGACTTAGCTTTAGGGGTTAATATATTTATTATAGTAGCAGCGAGGTCCGGTCGGCAGATTAGGGGTTAATACTTGAAGTTAGGTGGCGGCGACGTTGGGGGGGGGCAGATTAGGGCTTAATAAATATTATGTAGGTGTCGGCGATGTTGGGGACAGCAGATTAGGGGTTCATAGGGATAATGTAGGTGGCGGCGGTGTCCGGAGCGGCAGATTAGGGGTTAATTGTGTAATGCAGGTGTCAGCGATAGCGGGGGCAGCAGATTAGGGGTTAATAAGTGTAAGGTTAGGGGTGTTTAGACTCGGGGTTCATGTTAGGGTGTTAGGTGCAGACTAGTGTTTCCCCATAGGAAACAATGGGGCTGCGTTGGGAGCTTAACGCTGCTTTTTTGCAGGTGTTAGTTTTTTTTTCAGCCCAAACTGCCCCATTGTTTCCTATGGGGGAATCGTGCACGAGCACGTTTTGCCAGCTTACTGCTGCCATAAGCAACGCTGGTATTGAGGGTTGAAGTGGCGGTAAATTCGGCTCAACGCTCCCTTTTTGGAGCCTAACGCAGCCCCTCAGACAACTCTAAATACCAGCGTTGTTTGGAAGCAGCGGTAGGAAAAAAAGCTGTGTTAGCTACGCGGGTCTTTACCGACAAAACTCTAAATCTAGCCGTTTTGAGTCTATTAGCTAGAAGGCGAATGTGAGATATAAGGCTCCTGTGATTTCCCTCTGGGACTATATGTTATGAAAGGTAGGACCAGGGGACCCCAGTCAGCCCTACGATCACAAGTTTTTATGAGGCCTATATCCCAATATGGCACCTTTACACCCCCTTATAAATGTCTCTTGGAGGTTATTAATGTTAAGCACACCCAGTACCTTGCATCTATTGATCCTGCTGAAGCAGACTGGGTGTCACCCCTATGTGATCTTTTCACCTCTTTAGGCAGCTTACTTAGCGTGGCGCCTTCTTGTCTATTTTCGCCACCCAGTCTGGATGCCGTGTCACGTGGAGGGCCCAGCTTGGCCTTAAGAGTCTAGAGCCTTTGTTTCCGTCAGGTCAGCTTGTCCCCAGATGGTGTCAAACCCGGAATGGAGCCCCGACCCTCCGGTTCGGCAGTGTCATGCTGTTAGGCCTCAAATCCTCCGTGCCCCGGATCCGCCGAGTGGAGTCAAACAGGTAACCTCCATGTACCAGATGTTGTGGCAGTGTGTCCAGCAGTGGTTAGTGAGTCCTGGCCCCAAATTTCAGTGGCAGATACTGCTTTTGGCTGTTTATGCAACGGAGCTCTCCTAGAATGCGACCGCTCTCTCCAGCGGTTAGCTCCGCCCCCCGGGGTTAATACATTTTATTAGTATTTTCGGTGGGGGGATGATGGTTGAGAGGTACATATTGCGCATGTGTTAGGTGTTAAGGCTTTTAGGGAGTTATGGTGCTCATATAGTCAGCGCAAGGCTTGCTGTACCTGCCTATATGTGGCAAGGTGAATATGGAGTAAAATTTCTACATTTTTGCAAGTCCTTGCGCTGAATATGTGATACCGACTTGCGATGCCGGTTCTATGTTAGTAAAAACAGCGGCCGACAGGTAAAATATATTCGCCGCATTAATATGTGGAGCCATATATGTGATCACTTCATCTGTCTAAAAATAGTCAATGCCGGCTTTTGCGGGTGATGCCACATATATGATCGAGCCCTAGGTGTGTTCATCTAGCTGCCAGTAGTGCAATGATGGTCCTTCAACAAGGGATAACAAGAGAATGAAGCAAATGTAATAATAGAAGTAAACTGGAAAGTTGTTTAACCCCTTAACGACCAAGGACGTACCAGGTACGTCCTACAAAAACTGGTTGTTTACAACCAAGGACATGACTGGTACATCCTCAGGGGTTTCAAGCGCTGGATCTATCGTGATTGCTTCCTCTCTGCTTTAAGGGTATTGCAGCGATGCCTTTTCTAAGCAACCAATGCAGAGAGAGACACTCTGTGGCCCTCTCTACATCGGCCAGCAATAGTGCCGATCATTGGGGGCGTGGGAAGGCTTAGAGGGAGGTGGGTGGGCGGCCTATCCCTGGAGAAGGCGTGAAGGGGATGTGAAGGGGGGAGCGGGTAGGAATGCTATGCCATGCTACAACATCACGGCAGTGAGTGGGAAGTAGGGAGGAGGGGGAAGGAGGAGAGGGGGATCCTATGTGGGATCCATGTCTGGAAATGGATCTGAGAGGGGGAGGGGGTTGCTAATAAGGGGGGGGCAGCTATACTATGGAAAAAAAAATGTTTTTGTTTTAAATAATACAATAATTTAGCGTAAACTGGGTACTGGCAGGCAGCTGCCAGTACCTAAGATGGCGTCAAATAGGTAGAGGGGGAGGATTAGAGAGCTGTGTGAGGGGGATCAGGGAGGTTGGGGGCTAAGGGGGGATCCTACACTGCAGAATATATATATATTTAAAAAAAAAGCCTTTTATTTTAGTACTGGCAATCTTTCTGCCAGTACTTAAAGATGGGGTTGAGAATAGTGGGGTGAGGGGAGGGAAGAGAGCTGTTTGAGAGAGGTCAGGGAGTGCAATGTGTCAGGTGGGAGGCTGATCTCTACATTAAAGCTAAAATTAACCCTACAAGCTACCTAATTAACACCTTCACCTTCACTGCTGGGCACATCAGCATTTAGCAGCCTTCTAATTACCAAAAAACTATGCCAAAGCCATATATGTCTGCTATTTCTGAACAAATGGGATCCCAGAGAAGCATTTAAAACTATCCGCTAGATTTAGAGTTCTGCGGCCAAAGGGGTGCGTTAGCTACGCGTGTTTTTTTTTTCCCCCGCACCTTTTAAATACCGCTGGTATTTAGAGTTCACAGAAGGGCTGCGTTAGGCTCCAAAAAGGGAGCGTAGAGCATAATTTACCGCCACTGCAACTCTAAATACCAGCTGTGTTTACGGACGCGGCCAGCTTCAAAAACGTGCTCGTGCATGATTCCCCCATAGGAAACAATGGGGCCGTTTGAGCTTGAAAAAATCTAACACCTGCAAAAAAGCAGCATTCAGCTCCTAACGCAGCCCCATTGTTTCCTATGGGGAAACACTTCCTAAGTCTGCACCTAACACTCTAACATGTACCCCGAGTCTAAACACCCCTAATCTTACACTTATTAACCCCTAATCTGCCACCCCCGCTATCGCTGACCCCTGCATATTATTATTAACCCCTAATCTGCCGCTCCGTACACTGCCGCCACCTACATTATCCCTATGTACCCCTAATCTGCTGCCCCTAACACCGCCGACCCCTATATTATATTTATTAACCCCTAATCTGCTGCCCCCAACGTCGCCGCCACCTACCTACAATTATTAACCCCTAATCTGCCGACCGGACCTCACCGCTACTATAATAAAGTTATTAACCCCTAATCCGCCTCACTCCCGCCTCAATAACCCTATAATAAATAGTATTAACCCCTAATCTGCCCTCCCTAACATCACCAACACCTAACTTCAAGTATTAACCCCTAATCTGCCGACCGGACCTCACCGCTACTCTAATAAATTTATTAACCCCTAAAGCTAAGTCTAACCCTAACACTAACAACCCCCTAAGTTAAATATAATTTTTATCTAACGAAATAAATTAACTCTTATTAAATAAATTATTCCTATTTAAAGCTAAATACTTACCTGTAAAATAAACCCTAATATAGCTACAATATAAATTATAATTATATTGTAGCTATTTTAGGATTAATATTTATTTTACAGGCAACTTTGTATTTATTTTAACCAGGTACAATAGCTATTAAATAGTTAATAACTATTTAATAGCTACCTAGTTAAAATAATTACAAAATTACCTGTAAAATAAATCCTAACCTAAGTTACAATTAAACCTAACACTACACTATCAATAAATTAATTAAATAAAATACCTACAATTATATACAATTAAACCTAACACTACACTAACAATAAATTAATTACATACAAATACCTACAAATAAATACAATTAAATAAACTAACTAAAGTACAAAAAATAAAAAAAGAACTAAGTTACAAAAAATAAAAAAATAATTAAAAATATTACAACAATTTTAAGCTAATTACACCTACTCTAAGTCCCCTAATAAAATAACAAAGCCCCCCAAAATAAAAAAATGCCCTACCCTATTCTAAAATACAAATAGAAAAGCTCTTTTACCTTACCAGCCTTTAAAAGGGCCTTTTGCGGGGCATGCATCAAAGAATTCTGCTCTTTTGCCTGTAAAAAAAAAACATACAATACCCCCCCCCGACATTACAACCCACCACCCACATAGAAAGCAATCATACAAAGGAAGTGAGAAGCACACGAGCAGCAGCAGTAGAATGTGTTTTTATTGTAAATCCACAAGCGGACAATCACAAAATCACCAAAGTGAAGGGTACACATTACCCGGGTAAAAAGCAGAGAGAAAATAAAGATTGAGGTTGGAGCTTGTAGCATACGGCTTACGCGTTTCGGCCTAAGCCTTACTCATAGCCATTTAAAAATTAGCACAAGATCTACGTGCTTTAAAACCTAGCTCCAACCTTGATTGGCCGCCAGGATCCCTGCCTGTGGGTTGCTGGCCAATCACATAAATACAAACGAACACACCCCCTTCCACCGTAATAATGCACAATAACACTTTTGCTAGCCCATCGGGGAGTGTAACCGCCCACCTGTTAGCTAAAACCAGCAGACGGTCCAACCCCCCCCGGGAGGCGGGGAACCCAAGGCCGACCATCACTTTGCTACATCCTGTGCGTCGGTCGTCATATGCAATGACAGCTGGGCATGTTGCCCGGCAACCTGAATACGGTCAATAATGGGGAGGAAATCCCTTCACTCCAGAGCACAGGGCTGAGCAAAAATGAACAGCCCGCAAACAAAATAATATAATGATAATGTTAAATAGGAATAAACCTATATGCACAGAAAGGTACACATCCCTGCTGGAACGCAGTTATACACGACTAGTTGAAGTGGCATAATATTGTTTGCCGTGAGTACTATTAAATCATATCAATGGATTGTCATGAAGAACTGAGTCCCAATAGAGGGAAATTATAGGGGGCTGAGTAGAACATATTAGAGAAAGAGAACCAAATAATCAAAAACCACTATATAAAACTGACAATAGAGTGAAATGAAAAAATGATGAATGAAAATGAACATAGTAAAATAAACATAAAACTCAATGAAAACGAAAACAAAATACGATAAATAAAAGTGAATAAATAATCTCAACAAATTATCTAAATAAATACATAGATAAACTGGCAAACACTCACAGAATACCAGTAAATTGGGAAAATAAAACATGTTCCAAAAACACTATCTAGCCCAAAAGTTGATCAAGTCAAACTCAGAGTTGAGGCCTCCTGGAGTTCTCGTTTTTAACTTAAAGATCCAGAAGGCCTCCCTCTCTCCCAATTTACCAACCCGATCAACCAAGCCTTTCTTAAATGGGACCTTATCAATGATAGTCCAAGTGAGGGACCTGGAGGATTTATTGTGTACCTCCACGAAGTGTCTCACTAGAGGGGTTGTCATAGTGCCAATCCTGATGTCTGAGAGGTGTTCCTTGATACGTGTCCTGGCCTCCCTGGTTGTTAAACCTACATATTGTAGGGAACAGCTGTTGCATGTGATGAGGTAAACAATGAATGCTTGTCTACAATTAAGACAAAAATTGATTCTGAACGATTCTCCCGTCATGGTGGAGATAAATGAATCTCCCACCGTTACCTTCTCACAGGCAACACACGTATGATGATGACATTTGAACATCCCCATACAAGTGAGCCAGGATGAAGGGGTGGTATCACCAATCACCCCAATCCTGGTGGGTGCCACCATGTTTCCTATTCTTCTGTTTTTTTTGTACGCAAATCTGACTCCTTGGTCAATCACCCTGGCTAGGCCATCGTCCGCTGTCAAGAGCTTGAGATGTTTACCTACAATTTGACAGATTTCGTTGTACTGTCTGGAATACTCAGTGATGAAAGTAACCTTGGAGTCAGAGCCGAGTGCAGGACCAGATTTCTTACTTTCAGTATTCTTTTGGTTCAGAAGGTTTGTTCTCGGTATTCTATCCACCGATTTCCTTGCCTGTCTGATGGTACGTGTATCATAACCCCTTTCACTCAACCTGCTGGATAACTCATCCGCCCGTGCCTCATATTGTTGGGGTTCAGAGCAATTCCTCTTCAGGCGGATAAATTGACTTTTAGCCACGCCTCCAAAAACCCTACGTGGGTGACAACTTGAGGCATGGAGGAAGGAGTTACCTGCAATAGGTTTGTAATACACGTCAGTCCTTATCTTCTGACCTGGAATACCAAACAAGGTGATATCCAGAAAATTGACCTTAGAGACTTTAGTCTCCGAGGTGAACTCAATGCCTACATCATTTTTGTTGGGATACCCTGTAAACTCCATCAGGAGATGCTCTGACCCCCCCCAAATGAAGAGGAAGTCATCAATGTAATGTCCAAACCAGATGATCTCACCTCGGAAGGGGTTCCCATCCCCAAAGACGTGGGACAGCTCCCACCAACCCATGAATAGGTTGGCATAAGAGGGGGCAAATTTGGCCCCCATCGCTGTCCCACGTCTCTGGAGATAGTACTCCCCGCCGAATTTGAAGTAATTATGGGTAAGGAGGAACCTGGTGACCTCCACCACATAATCTGAAAAATCGGAGTCATTGAAAAATTTACTCATGAAAAAACGAATTGCTTCCAGACCCTTGTTGTGAGGGATTGAGGTGTAAAGAGACTTTACATCCACAGTGAGCCATCTGTAGTTTTCTTGCCACACGATATCCTTGAGCAGATTGATAACATGTCTAGTATCTGCCAAATGGCTCCACAAAGTGCTCACTATGGGCTGCAAAATCTCGTCCAGCCATTCAGACATATGTTCCAAAAGGGAACCTATACCACTCACAATTGGCCTCCCCTGGACATTGGTTAGTGTCTTATGCACCTTTGGTAGATGATTAAAGGTCGCTACCGAGGGGTTAGATACCAGTAAATAGTTCCTGGTATCGGGATTAATATACCCAAATTCAACCCCATCATCAACAAGGGAGGCCAACTGTGAGCTGAAAGTCCTAGTGGGGTCACTACTTAACTTGGTGTAGTCATCCTGATTGTGTAGCTGTCTAACTGCTTCTGCCACAAAATCCCCCCTATTCATGATGACCACCATCCCACCTTTGTCTGCGGCCCTGACTACGATGTTTTTGTTTTTACTCAAACTCTCAATTGCCTTTTTCTGACGATTTGACAAATTACCACTTTTACCTCTGTCTGATTTATAATGTAAGTTACAAAGATCCTCCTCCACCCTTTTCTGAAACTTTTCGAGGAGGTTACCCCTACATTGGATGGGGTAGAAGTTTGATTTCTCCCGAAAAGACGGAAGTTTCAAATCAACCTGTCTAGTCACACCCATTTCTTCACCCAAAGATTCCAGTGTGCCTACATCACATATTTCCTGGAAATCCAGGGTACCATCTCTAGGGGGCAGGGATCTCAAACCCACAGCTGACTTCAATCTCTTCAGGACTCTACTCAATGTTAATAAACTAATAAGAGACTTGACCTTGAAGAAATTTTTCAACATGCACCCCATTGGGGACACTGAGAGTCATGATCACATTCCGAATAGATTAGGTTTGAGATCCCTGCCCCCTAGAGATGATACCCTGGATTTCCAGGAAATATGTGATGTAGGCACACTGGAATCTTTGGGTGAAGAAATGGGTGTGACTAGACAGGTTGATTTGAAACTTCCGTCTGAGTAAAAACAAAAACATCGTAGTCAGGGCCGCAGACAAAGGTGGGATGGTGGTCATCATGAATAGGGGGGATTTTGTGGCAGAAGCAGTTAGACAGCTACACAATCAGGATGACTACACCAAGTTAAGTAGTGACCCTACTAGGACTTTCCGATCACAGTTGGCCTCCCTTGTTGATGATGGGGTTGAATTTGGGTATATTAATCCCGATACCAGGAACTATTTACTGGTATCTAACCCCTCGGTAGCGACCTTTAATCATCTACCAAAGGTGCATAAGACACTAACCAATGTCCAGGGGAGGCCAATTGTGAGTGGTATAGGTTCCCTTTTGGAACATATGTCTGAATGGCTGGACGAGATTTTGCAGCCCATAGTGAGCACTTTGTGGAGCCATTTGGCAGATACTAGACATGTTATCAATCTGCTCAAGGATATCGTGTGGCAAGAAAACTACAGATGGCTCACTGTGGATGTAAATTCTCTTTACACCTCAATCCCTCACAACAAGGGTCTGGAAGCAATTAGTTTTTTCATGAGTACATTTTTCAATGACTCCGATTTTTCAGATTATGTGGTGGAGGTCACCAGGTTCCTCCTTACCCATAATTACTTCGAATTTGGCGGGGAGTACTATCTCCAGAGACGTGGGACAGCGATGGGGGCCAAATTTGCCCCCTCTTATGCCAACCTATTCATGGGTTGGTGGGAGCTGTCCCACGTCTTTGGGGATGGGAACCCCTTCCGAGGTGAGATCATCTGGTTTGGACGTTACATTGATGACCTCCTCTTCATTTGGGGGGAGTCAGAGCATCTCCTGATGGAGTTTACAGGGTATCTCAACAAAAATGATGTAGGCATTGAGTTCACCTCGGAGACTCAAGTCTCTAAGGTCAATTTTCTGGATATCACCTTGTTTGGTATTCCAGGTCAGAAGATAAGGACTGACGTGTATTACAAACCTATTGCAGGTAACTCCTTCCTCCATGCCTCAAGTTGTCACCCACGTAGGGTTTTTGGAGGCGTGGCTAAAAGTCAATTTATCCGCCTGAAGAGGAATTGCTCTGAACCCCAACAATATGAGGCACGGGCGGATGAGTTATCCAGCAGGTTGAGTGAAAGGGGTTATGATACACGTACCATCAGACAGGCAAGGAAATCGGTGGATAGAAGAACAAACCTTCTGAACCAAAAGAATACTGAAAGTAAGAAATCTGGTCCTGTACTCGGCTCTGACTCCAAGGTTACTTTCATCACCGAGTATTCCAGACAGTACAACGAAATCTGTCAAATTGTAGGTAAACATCTCAAGCTCTTGACAGCGGACGATGGCCTAGCTGGGGTGATTGACCAAGGAGTCAGATTTGCGTACAAAAAAACCAGAAGTATAGGAAACATGGTGGCACCCACCAGGATTGGGGTGATTGGTGATACCACCCCTTCATCCTGGCTCACTTGTATGGGGATGTTCAAATGTCATCATCATACGTGTGTTGCCTGTGAGAAGGTAACGGTGGGAGATTCATTTATCTCCACCATGACGGGAGAATCCTTCAGAATCAATTTTTGTCTTAATTGTAGACAATCATTCATTGTTTACCTCATCACATGCAACAGCTGTTCCCTACAATATGTAGATTTAACAACCAGGGAGGCCAGGACACGTATCAAGGAACACCTCTCAGACATCAGGATTGGCACTATGACAACCCCTCTAGTGAGACACTTCGTGGAGGTACACAATAAATCCTCCAGGTCCCTCACTTGGACTATCATTGATAAGGTCCCATTTAAGAAAGGCTTGGTTGATCGGGTTGGTAAATTGGGAGAGAGGGGGGCCTTCTGGATCTTTAAGTTAAAAATGAGAACTCCAGGAGGCCTCAACTCTGAGTTTGACTTGATCAACTTTTGGGCTAGATAGTGTTTTTGGAACATGTTTTATTTTCCCAATTTACTGGTATTCTGTGAGTGTCTGCCAGTTTATCTATGTATTTATTTAGATCATTTGTTGAGATTATTTATTCACTTTTATTTATCGTATTTTGTTTTCGTTTTCATTGAGTTTTATGTTTATTTTACTATGTTAATTTTCATTCATCATTTTTTCATTTCACTCTATTGTCAGTTTTATATAGTGGTATTTGATTATTTGGTTCTCTTTCTCTAATATGTTCTACTCAGCCCCCTATAATTTCCCTCTATTGGAACTCAGTTCTTCATGACAATCCATTGATATGATTTAATAGTACTCACGGCAAACAATATTATGCCACTTCAACTAGTCGTGTATAACTGCGTTCCAGCAGGGATGTGTACCTTTCTGTGCATATAGGTTTATTCCTATTTAACATTATCATTATATTATTTTGTTTGCGGGCTGTTCATTTTTGCTCAGCCCTGTGCTCCGGGGTGAAGGGATTTCCTCCCCATTATTGACCGTATTCAGGTTGCTGGGCAACATGCCCAGCTGTCATTGCATATGACGACCGACGCACAGGACATAGCAAAGTGATGGTCGGCCTTGGGGTTCCCCGCCTCCTGGGGGGGGGGGGTTAGACCGTCTGCTGGTTTTAGCTAACAGGTGGGCGGTTACACTCCCCGACGGGCTAGCAAAGTGTTATTGTGCATTATTACGGTGGAAGGGGGTGTGTTCGTTTGTATTTATGTGATTGGCCAGCAACCCACAGGCAGGGATCCTGGCGGCCAATCAAGGTTGGAGCTAGGTTTTAAAGCACGTAGATCTCGTGCTAATTTTTAAATGGCTATGAGTAAGGCTTAGGCTGAAACGCGTAAGCCGTATGCTACAAGTTCCAACCTCAATCTTTATTTTCTCTCTGCTTTTTACCCGGGTAATGTGTACCCTTCACTTTGGTGATTTTGTGATTGTCCGCTTGTGGATTTACAATAAAAACACATTCTACTGCTGCTGCTCGTGTGCTTCTCACTTCCTTTGTATGATTGCTTTCTATTTGGCCAGAGTGAGCACGGAGCAGGCGGCATAGGGCTGCAGGGGTGTTTCTTTACATCGGAGCGCTGTGTTGGAGGTGGGACCGGAGCTTGCCCAGAAGGACAGACGGCCGTTGGGTTTAAAAGTATTTAAAAATCTACCAATATTGACGGTTACCCAAGGTATGTTTTCTGCTGTTGCTGGGAAGCTGTGTTATGATTTTCATTATTCTGACATTGATTTGTTTGATTTGTTTTGAATAATCAGAAGGTCCGTTTTCCACACATTCACTCACCAGGGGGACGGAGGAAAACCTCCCTGCTGATAGAGCGCCCGCTTTCCAGGGGGACTGTTATTTGGACTCAGTTAGGTACACCAGATGATATTCATTACAGTGACATTTGATTGATGATTACCCACATTGAATACTTTCCATCTGTAACTTTAAGAAGTGTACCTTATCCACTACTTTTCCGCTCTGGACTGTTTTGACACCTGTTTTTATTTCTTCCTCGTGAATTTGCACCACCCAGATACCCCTAATCTAACCCAAACCCCACTTAAATAAACCTAACACTAAGCCCCTGAAGATCTCCCTACCTTATCTTCACCACGCCGGGTATCACAGATCCGTCCAGAAGAGGCTCTGAATTCTTCATCCAAGCCCAAGCGGGGGCTGAACAGGTCCATCATCCGGCTGAAGAGGTCCATCATCCGGCTGAAGAGGTCCATCATCCGGCTGAAGTCTTGATCCAAGTGGGGGCTGAAGAGATCCATCATCCGGCTGAAGTCTTCTATTAAGCGGCATCTTCAATCTTCTTTCTTCCGGATCCATCTTCATCCCGCCGATGCGGAACATCCATCCTGGCCGACGACTTCCCGACGAATGACGGTTCCTTTAAGGGACGTCATCCAAGATGGCGTCCCTCAAATTCCGATTGGCCAATAGGATTCTATCAGCCAATCGGAATTAAGGTAGGAAAATTCTGATTGGCTGATTCTATTGGCTCGCATTCTATTGGCTAATCGGAGCAGCCAATAGAATGCGAGTTCAATCTGATTGGCTTATTGGATCAGCCAATCGGATTGAACTTGAATCTGATTGGCTGATTCCATCAGCCAATCAGAATTTTCCTACCTTAATTCCGATTGGCTGATAGAATCCTATCAGCCAATCGGAATTCGAGGGACGCCATCTTGGATGACGTCCCTTAAAGGAACCGTCATTCGTCGGGAAGTCGTCGGCCAGGATGGATGTTCTGCGTCGGCGGGATGAAGATGGATCCGGAAGAAAGAAGATTGAAGATGCCGCTTGATAGAAGACTTCAGCCGGATGATGGATCTCTTCAGCCCTCGCTTGGATCAAGACTTCAGCCGGATGATGGACCTCTTCAGCCGGATGATGGACCTCTTCAGCCGGATTATGGACCTCTTCAGCCCGATGATGGACCTCTTCAGCCCCCGCTTGGGCTTGGATGAAGATTTCGGAGCCTCTTCTGGACGGATCGGTGATACCCGGCGTGGTGAAGATAAGGTAGGGAGATCTTCAGGGGCTTAGTGCTAGGTTTATTTAAGGGGGGTTTGGGTTAGATTAGGGGTATGTGGGTGGTGGGTTGTAATGTTGGGGGGGTATTGTATGTTTTTTTTTTACAGGCAAAAGAGCAGAATTCTTTGGGGCATGCCCCGCAAAAGGCCATTTTAAGGGCTGGTAAGGTGAAAGAGCTTTTCTATTTGTATTTTAGAATAGGGTAGGGCATTTTTTTTATTTTGGGGGCTTTGTTATTTTATTATGGGGCTTAGAGTAGGTGTAATTAGCTTAAAATTGTTGTAATATTTTTCTAAAGTTTGTAAATTATTTTTTTATTTTTTGTAACTTAGTTCTTTTTTTATTTTTTGTACTTTAGTTTATTTAATTGTATTTATTTGTAGGTATTTGTATGTAATTAATTTATTGATAGTGAAGTGTTAGGTTTAATTGTAACTTAGGTTAGGATTTATTTTACAGGTAATTTCTTCTGTTATGTGTGATCAGTCCACGGGTCATCATTACTTCTGGGATATAACTCCTCCCCAACAGGAAATGCAAGAGGATTCACCCAGCAGAGCTGCATATAGCTCCTCCCCTCTACGTCACTCCCAGTCATTCTCTTGCACCCAACGACTAGATAGGATGTGTGAGAGGACTATGGTGATTATACTTAGTTTTTATAACTTCAATCAAAAGTTTGTTATTTTACAATAGCACCGGAGCGTGTTATTGCCTCTCTGGCAGAGTTTGAAGAAGAATCTACCAGAGTTTTTACTATGATTTTAACCGGAGTAGTTAAGATCATATTGCTGTTTCTCGGCCATCTGAGGGAGGTAAAAGCTTCAGATCAGGGGACAGCGGGCAGATGAATCTGCATTGAGGTATGTAGCAGTTTTTATTTTCTGAATGGAATTGATGAGAAAATCCTGCCATACCGTTATAATGACATGTATGTATACTCTACACTTCAGTATTCTGGGGATGGTACTTCACTGGAATTACTCTGTAAAAAGTACATTAAACCTTTTAATAGGTATTTATTATGTTAAACGTTTTTGCTGGAATGTAGAATCGTTTGCATTTTCTGAGGTACTGAGTGAATAAATGTTTGGGCATTATTTTTCCACTTGGCAGTTGCTTGTTTTAATTGTGACAGTTTCGTTTCTCTCTCACTGCTGTGTGTGAGGGGGAGGGGCCGTTTTTGGCGCTCTTTGCTACGCATCAAAAATTTCCAGTCAGTTACTCTTGTATTTCCTGCATGATCCGGTTCATCTCTAACAGAACTCAGGGGTCTTCAAACTTCTTTGGAGGGAGGTAGATTCTCTCAGCAGAGCTGTGAGACTTATATATTGACTGTGATTAAAAACGTTGCTCTGTAATTTTTACGTTTCAAATTTAATTATTGTTACTTTACTAATGGGAACAAACCTTTGCTAAAAGTTGTGTTGTTTTCAAGGATTGATGCTATAACTGTTTTTCAGTTCATTATTTCAACTGTCATTTAATCGTTTAGTGCTTCTTTGAGGCACAGTACGTTTTTGTTAAATAAGATTGTAACCAAGTTGCAAGTTTATTTGCTAGTGTGTTAAACATGTCTGATTCAGAGGAAGATACCTGTGTCATTTGTTCCAATGCCAAGGTGGAGCCCAATAGAAATTTATGTACTAACTGTATTGATGCTACTTTAAATAAAAGCCAATCTGTACAAATTGAACAAATTTCACCAAACAGCGAGGGGAGAGTTATGCCGACTAACTCGCCTCACATGTCAGTACCTGCATCTCCCGCCCGGGAGGTGCGTGATATTGTGGCGCCTAGTACATCTGGGCGGCCATTACAGATAACATTACAAGATATGGCTACTGTTATGACTGAAGTTTTGGCTAAATTACCAGAACTAAGAGGCAAGCGTGATCACTCTGGGGTGAGAACAGAGTGCGCTGATAATACTAGAGCCATGTCTGATACTGCGTCACAGCTTGCAGAGCATGAGGACGGAGAGCTTCATTCTGTGGGTGACGGTTCTGATCCAAACAGATTGGATTCAGATATTTCAAATTTTAAATTTAAATTGGAGAACCTCCGTGTATTACTAGGGGAGGTTTTAGCGGCTCTTAATGATTGTAACACTGTTGCAATACCAGAGAAATTGTGTAGGTTGGATAAATACTTTGCGGTACCGGCGAGTACTGACGTTTTTCCTATACCTAAGAGACTAACTGAAATTGTTACTAAGGAGTGGGATAGACCCGGTGTGCCGTTCTCACCCCCTCCAATATTTAGAAAGATGTTTCCAATAGACGCCACCACACGGGACTTATGGCAAACGGTCCCTAAGGTAGAGGGAGCAGTTTCTACTTTAGCTAAGCGTACCACTATCCCGGTGGAGGATAGCTGTGCTTTTTCAGATCCGATGGATAAAAAATTAGAGGGTTACCTTAAGAAAATGTTTGTTCAACAAGGTTTTATATTGCAACCCCTTGCATGCATCGCGCCGATTACGGCTGCGGCAGCATTTTGGATTGAGTCTCTGGAAGAGAACCTTAGTTCAGCTACGCTGGACGACATTACGGACAGGCTTAGAGTCCTTAAACTAGCTAATTCATTCATTTCGGAGGCCGTAGTACATTTAACCAAACTTACGGCTAAGAACTCAGGATTCGCCATTCAGGCACGTAGGGCGCTGTGGCTAAAATCCTGGTCAGCTGATGTAACTTCTAAGTCCAAATTACTTAATATACCTTTCAAGGGGCAAACTTTATTTGGGCCCGGTTTGAAAGAAATTATCGCTGACATTACAGGAGGTAAGGGCCACGCCCTGCCTCAAGACAAAGCCAAAGCTAAGGCTAGACAGTCTAATTTTCGTCCCTTTCGGAATTTCAAAGCAGGAGCAGCACCAACTTCCACTGCACCAAAACAGGAAGGAGCTGTTGCTCGTTACAGACAAGGCTGGAAACCTAACCAGTCCTGGAACAAGGGCAAGCAGGCCAGGAAACCTGCTGCTGCCCCTAAGACAGCATGAATCGAGGGCCCCCGATCCAGGACCGGATCTAGTGGGGGGCAGACTCTCTCTCTTCGCCCAGGCTTGGGCAAGAGATGTTCAGGATCCCTGGGCGCTAGAGATCATATCTCAGGGATACCTTTTAGACTTCAAATTCTCTCCCCCAAGAGGGAGATTTCATCTGTCAAGGTTGTCAACAAACCAAATAAAGAAAGAAGCGTTTCTACGCTGTGTACAAGATCTGTTATTAATGGGAGTGATCCATCCGGTTCCGCGGTCGGAACAAGGACAAGGGTTTTACTCAAACCTGTTTGTGGTTCCCAAAAAAGAGGGAACTTTCAGGCCAATCTTGGATTTAAAGATCCTAAACAAATTCCTAAGAGTTCCATCGTTCAAAATGGAAACTATTCGGACAATCTTACCCATGATCCAAAAGGGTCAGTACATGACCACAGTGGATTTAAAGGATGCTTACCTTCACATACCGATTCACAAAGATCATTACCGGTATCTAAGGTTTGCCTTCTTAGACAGGCATTACCAGTTTGTAGCTCTTCCATTCGGATTGGCTACGGCTCCAAGAATCTTCACAAAGGTTCTGGGTGCCCTTCTGGCGGTACTAAGACCGCGAGGAATTTCGGTAGCTCCGTACCTAGACGACATTCTGATACAAGCTTCAAGCTTTCAAACTGCCAAGTCTCATACAGAGTTAGTTCTGGCATTTCTAAGGTCGCATGGATGGAAAGTGAACGAAAAGAAGAGTTCTCTCTTTCCTCTCACAAGAGTTCCATTCTTGGGGACTCTTATAGATTCTGTAGAAATGAAGATTTATCTGACAGAAGACAGATTAACAAAGCTTCTAAATGCATGCCGTGTCCTTCATTCCATTCAACTCCCGTCAGTAGCTCAATGCATGGAGGTGATCGGCTTAATGGTAGCAGCAATGGACATAGTACCCTTTGCACGTCTACATCTCAGACCGCTGCAATTGTGCATGCTGAGTCAGTGGAATGGGGATTACTCAGACTTGTCCCCTACTCTGAATCTGGATCAAGAGACCAGAAACTCTCTTCTATGGTGGCTTTCTCGGCCACATCTGTCCAGGGGGATGCCATTCAGCAGGCCGGACTGGACAATTGTAACAACAGACGCCAGCCTACTAGGTTGGGGCGCTGTCTGGAATTCTCTGAAGGCTCAGGGACAATGGAATCAGGAGGAAAGTCTCCTGCCAATAAACATTCTGGAATTGAGAGCAGTTCTCAATGCCCTTCTGGCTTGGCCCCAGTTAAAAACTCGGGGGTTCATCAGGTTTCAGTCGGACAACATCACGACTGTAGCTTACATCAACCATCAAGGAGGGACAAGAAGCTCCCTAGCAATGATGGAAGTATGAAAGATAATTCGCTGGGCAGAGTCTCACTCTTGCCACCTGTCAGCAATCCACATCCCGGGAGTGGAGAACTGGGAGGCGGATTTCTTGAGTCGCCAGACTTTTCATCCGGGGGAGTGGGAACTTCATCCGGAGGTCTTTGCCCAAATACTTCGACGTTGGGGCAAACCAGAGATAGATCTCATGGCGTCTCGCCAGAACGCCAAACTTCCTCGCTACGGGTCCAGATCCAGGGATCCGGGAGCGGTTCTGATAGATGCTTTGACAGCACCTTGGAACTTCGGGATGGCTTATGTGTTTCCACCCTTCCCGCTGCTTCCTCGATTGATTGCCAAAATCAAACAGGAGAGAGCATCAGTGATTCTAATAGCGCCTGCATGGCCACGCAGGACTTGGTATGCAGATCTAGTGGACATGTCATCCTGTCCGCCTTGGTCTCTACCTCTAAGACAGGACCTTCTGATACAGGGTCCATTCAAACATCAAAATCTAACTTCTCTGAAGCTGACTGCTTGGAAATTGAACGCTTGATTTTATCAAAACGTGGTTTTTCTGAGTCGGTTATTGATACCCTGATACAGGCTAGGAAGCCTGTTACCAGAAGGATTTACCATAAGATATGGCGTAAATACCTATACTGGTGCGAATCCAAAGGTTACTCCTGGAGTAAGGTTAGGATTCCTAGGATATTGTCCTTTCTACAAGAAGGTTTAGAAAAGGGTTTATCGTCTAGTTCATTAAAGGGACAGATCTCAGCTCTGTCCATCTTGTTGCACAGGCGTCTGTCAGAAAATCCAGACGTCCAGGCCTTTTGTCAGGCTTTAGCTAGAATCAAGCCTGTGTTTAAAACTGTTGCTCCGCCATGGAGTTTAAACCTTGTTCTTAACGTTCTACAAGGAGTTCCGTTTGAACCCCTTCATTCCATTGATATAAAGTTGTTATCTTGGAAAGTGTTATTTTTAATGGCTATTTCTTCGGCTCGGAGAGTCTCTGAGTTATCAGCTTTACATTGTGATTCTCCTTATTTGATTTTTCATTCAGATAAGGTAGTTCTGCGTACTAAACCTGGGTTCTTACCTAAGGTAGTCACTAACAGGAACATCAATCAAGAGATTGTTGTTCCTTCTTTATGCCCAAATCCTTCTTCAAAGAAGGAACGTCTTCTACACAATCTGGATGTAGTTCGTGCCCTCAAGTTCTACTTGCAGGCAACTAAGGATTTTCGACAAACGTCTTCCCTGTTTGTCGTGTACTCTGGTCAGAGGAGAGGTCATAAGGCTTCGGCTACCTCTCTCTCCTTCTGGCTTCGTAGCATAATTCGTTTAGCCTATGAGACTGCTGGACAGCAGCCTCCTGAAAGAATTACAGCCCATTCTACTAGAGCTGTGGCTTCCACTTGGGCCTTTAAGAATGAGGCCTCTGTTGAACAGATTTGCAAGGCTGCAACTTGGTCTTCGCTTCATACTTTTTCCAAATTTTACAAATTTGACACTTTTGCTTCTTCGGAGGCTATTTTTGGGAGAAAGGTTCTTCAGGCAGTGGTTCCTTCTGTATAATGAGCCTGCCTATCCCTCCCGTCATCCGTGTACTTTTGCTTTGGTATTGGTATCCCAGAAGTAATGATGACCCGTGGACTGATCACACATAACAGAAGAAAACATAATTTATGCTTACCTGATAAATTCCTTTCTTCTGTTGTGTGATCAGTCCACGGCCCGCCCTGTTTTTTAAGGCAGGTAAATATCTTTTAAATTATACTCCAGTCACCACTTCACCCTTGGTTTCTCCTTTCTCGTTGATTCTTGGTCGAATGACTGGGAGTGACGTAGAGGGGAGGAGCTATATGCAGCTCTGCTGGGTGAATCCTCTTGCATTTCCTGTTGGGGAGGAGTTATATCCCAGAAGTAATGATGACCCGTGGACTGATCACACAACAGAAGAAAGGAATTTATCAGGTAAGCATAAATTATGTTTTTGTAATTATTTCAACTAGGTAGCTATTAAATAGTTATTAACTATTTAATAGCTATTGTACCTGGTTAAAATAAATACAAATTTACCTGTAAAATAAATATTAATCCTAAAATAGCTACAATATAATTATAATTTATATTGTAGCTATATTAGGGTTTATTTTACAGGTAAGTATTTAGCTTTAACTAGGAATAATTTATTTAATAAGAGTTAATTTATTTCGTTAGATAAAAAATATATTTAACTTAGGGGGGTGTTAGTGTTAGGGTTAGACTTAGCTTTAGGGGTTAATAAATTTATTAGAAAAGCGGTGAGGTCCGGTCGGCAGATTAGGGGTTAATACTTGAAGTTAGGTGTCGGTGATGTTAGGGAGGGCAGATTAGGGGTTAATATTATTTATTATAGGGTTATTGAGGCGGGAGTGAGGCGGATTAGGGGTTAATAACTTTATTATAGTAGCGGTGAGGTCCGGTCGGCAGATTAGGGGTTAATAATTGTAGGTAGGTGGCGGCGACGTTGGGGGGGGGGCAGATTAGGGGTTAATAAATATTATGTAGGGGTCGGCGGTGTTAGGGGCAGCAGATTAGGGGTACATAGGGATAATGTAGGTTGCGGCGGTGTGCGGTCGGCAGATTAGGGGTTAAAATTTTTTATTAGAGTGGCGGCGAAGTGGGGGGGGCCTCGGTTTAGGGGTACATAGGTAGTTTATGGGTGTTAAGTGTACTTTAGAGCACAGTAGTTAAGAGCTTTATGAACCGGCGTTAGCCCAGAAAGCTCTTAACTCCCTGGCTTTTCTCTGCGGCTGGAGTCTTGTCGTTAGATTTCTAACGCTCACTTCAGCCAAGACTCTAAATATCAGCGTTAGAAAGATCCCATTGAAAAGATAGGATACGCAATTGGCGTAAGGGGATCTGCGGTATGGAAAAGTCTCGGCTGGAAAGTAAGCGTTAGACCCTTTCCTGACTAACTCTAAATACCAGCGGTAGCCCAAAACCAGCGTTATGAGCCCCTAACGCTGGTTTTGACGGATAACGCAGAACTCTAAATCTAGGCGTAGGTGTGCCATAATTGCTCAACATGTTTGTAAATAATTTCATTAAGAAACCTAAAGTTTGTCAAAAGTTAACTATTTTCTTTTATTTGATCGCATTTGGCGGTGACATTGTGGCATAAAATATACCAAAATGGCCTAGACCAATACTTTGGGTTGTCTAAAAAAAATATATATACATGTGAAGGGTTAATCAGGGATTCCTGACAGATATCAGTGTTACAATGTAACTCGCTAATTTTGGGGGAAAAATGTTTGGGAAATAGCAAAGTGCTACTTGTACTTATTGCCCTATAACTTGCAAAAAAGCAAAGAACATGTAAACATTGGGTATTTCTAAACTCAGGACACAATTTAAAAACTATTTAGCATGGCTGTTTTTTGGAGGTTGTAGATGTGTAGCAGATTTTGGGGGTCAAAGTTAGAAAAAGTGTGTTTTTTCAATTTTTTCAACATATTTTATATATTTTTTATAGTACATTATATTATATTATATAAATAATTGTATCTTTAGAAAGTCCATTTAATGGCTACAAAAACGGTATATGATGTACTGTGGGTACAGTAAATTCAGAGGAAAATTACAGCTAAACACAAACACAGCAGAAATGTAAAAACAGCCCTGGTCCTTAACGGTAAGAACATTGAAAAATGGTCTGGTCACTAAGGGGTTAAAATCACATGTTCTATCCAAATCATGAATGAAAATTTTGGGGTTTCCTGTCCCTTTATTTCTTGAAAACAGAAAAATACATCTGATACCAGTTTGTCACATTCTGGGGTATGCACATTTGCCTCTTACTGTTTTAAACTAATAATATTTATGTGTTTCAGTTTCAGCTGAAGTACTAACTTATGACTAAAGGGGTACTGTTAACAAAATGGTTGGGAAACACTGCTTTAGAGCATTATAAAGCTCTCTAATTGGTCTACTGTGATTTGGAGATAATTTACTAACATGTGAAAGACCAACGTGTTCACTAAGTAAATATTATTATTAAAATAACATTCACAGAATCTGAAAACTAATTTCACCAGAGAGAGAGTTTACATGAACAAACATAGGTCACATTTGATTCACTCAACAATGTTACACTTTTTCTATTTGCTAGAGTAATCAGAAAAACCTGTTGCATACATATTATATAATAATTTAAAATATTCATATAGGCTAGCAATTAAGCACTTAATTCAAAAGGACCTTTATATAGTACAGGTAGCCCTCAGTTTATGCCGGGGCTAGGTTCCAGAAGGAATGGTTGCAAATCGAAACCGTTGTAAAGTGAAACCCAGTTTATAATGTAAGTCAATGGGAAGTGAGGGAGATAGGTTCCAGGCCCCTCTCAAAATTGTCATAAGTAACACCTAATACATTATTTTTAAAGCTTTGACATGAAGACTTTAAATGCTAAACAGCATTATAAACCTAATAAAATAATCACACAACACAAAATATATAATTAAACTAAGTTAAATGAATAAAAACATTTGCTAACCAGCATTATAAACCTAATAAAATAATCACACAATAATAATCACACAACACAGACTTTACTTGCATTTTTCTGCAGTTCTTTCTATGCATTCCAATCTGGACTGATTTATTGGAAGATCTTGTTCCTTTGAAATCTGCTCAATAGTTCAGATCTGGTTAAACTGATTAATTTCATCTTGCTTGGCTTTGCTGCAACACAAGCGGACAGCTCCACCTACTGGCTATTTTAATAAATGCACTGCTTCTCAATGCTTTTCAATAGCCGTCACATGACTGGAAAAAAAGGTTTTTATTCTGGAACAGTGTAAATTGAACCGTTGTAAAACGAGGGCCACCTGTATACATTTTTTAAAAGCACTGAAAATAAATTGCATTGCTTTTGCAGTAAAGGGGCACACTGCTGGAAAAAAAATACATTAAGTATGTCTGTCATCTCCTTTGTGGTAGCAGTCAAGCAAACACAATGTAGGATGTTGCAGGGTCAGGGCAAGAATCCTGAAGGGCCCAATGCAACTTCAGTAGTGGCAGTGGAAAAATCACAATGTTCATAAAGATTGTAGATTCTGTGTACTATGTATATTGAATTATTTTATGGGGAATTCAGTTTAGAAACTATTCATTTTATTTTTCTTCCTGCATGATTTGTAAAATAAAAATAGTATGGAGAAACTGGTTGTGCCAGTTTAGTCCTAAAATCCAGCAAATGTGTGATGTAGCTCATCAGTCATTTGCTTTGTTGAGCAATGCAAAACTAGCATGTGATTGTGCATGTGTTAATATTTTTCTTTATAGTGGGATCTTGAACAATCAATTACATGGAATAAAAAACATAAATATGAGGGGTCAAGTTGTGTAAGCTGTATAGACCCAGCGCAAATGAAAGGGCCTCTTTCAGCAATTGGGAATTTTCCATGTGGACTCAATTCTTCTATAGACAATATTTAATAAATCCTCCTTGTTTCTGAATATACTTCAGGCCAAATTTACTCACAATGCAGGAAGGTCAGAATGGGACAGGCGTCCTCAGTATAAAAAAAATCTGTAACTTTTCATTTAAAAAATATTTACACATTTCACAATTTTTTCTGTATGCATAATAGTATATGATCTAATTTAAAATGATGGTACATTTGAGCTTTTAAAAAACGCTATGATTTGCCATCATTACAAATAAACTGTAGTTTCAGTTATCATTTAGTAAAAAAAAAGGGGGCTAAACTCACCCTCTATGTGCCATGGCAACTCCCTAAACTCAGCGCCTCCGGCCGCCCACGGTACAACGCACTTTACCAATGAAGTGACGTTTCCACCTCTAAACCAATAGCTGTTTGTGTCCTCTGACAATGTTCTATATGCTAGCATGGCTATTGGTTTAGAGGTGGAAATGTCACCATATTGAAGAAGAGCAAGAAGGCTTTTTTAAAAGTGTGATTGTTTGGGGAGACATCAGAATTTTTTATGCAATTTTATATGATGGTTATATACGACTTTTACCTATTGTGAGAATTGTGAGTGGGAGATTTAGAATTTCTTTATGAAGTTATTTTAAAATATCTCAGTATATACTGTACATCTAAGCTGAAGTTTTGATAATAAAATAAAGTAACCGTTTTATTATAATTACATTCTCAATCTGTGTTATTTTTTTATCTGCATATTCTATGGTGAGTGACAAGATGGATTTAATATTATAAGATAATTTTAGCCATTTTTGGACAATAAATTAATTTTAGCCATTTTTGGAATATAAGATTATAAGATCATTTTAGACATTTTTGGAATATAAGATTATAAGATCATTTTAGACATTTTTGGAATATATGTTCACATGAAACAATGTTTTAAGTGTTTAAACCTCTATCTGATTAGCACCCTCACACCACACATTTTTCCTTATTGAAGAAAAGCGCTGTGCTGTGTGTGACAAGAGGCGCTGAGTTTAGCGAGCTGACGTTGCACAGACAGGGTGAGTTTAGCACTGCTCTTTTTTACTAAATGTTAATGTAAACTACAGTTTATTTTTAGTGATGGTAAATCTTAGCGTTTTTTAAAGCTCGGATTTACCATCAATTTAATGTCTCTTTATATTTGATCAGACCTGTGTAATATGTATGATAAATAAGATTACTTAAAGGGCCATTATAGTAGAAAAAAGTACATGCAATCTATTAGAGCATGTCATTTCAAGACATTTGACCATAGGCTTCTGTGTATTTAACCCCACAAAGGGGTTAAACACATAGTAGAAGTGCCACTCTGGACTTGCAGAGCACTGCTGGTCCAGAGCAGAAAGCACAGTTGATCCAATCAGCAGCACTAGTTACACAACTCAAATGTGGAACTAGCCTTGTTGATTGGATCAGTGGAATTTTCAGCTTGGGACCAGCAGTGCTCTGCAAGTCCTGAGTGGTATTTCTACTCTGTATTTAACCCCTTTTGTGGGTTAACACTTTTTCCCTATTGAAGTTGCTTCAGGCCCTGGATTATAGAACTGAAACCGCAACATTCTACATAGTGACTGCATGATTGCTATATCAAAAGAGATGACAGACATACTTAATGTATTTTTTTTAAAGAGTATGGCCCTGGACTGCAAAAACAGTGCAAATTATTTTCAATGCTTATAAAACATTTATACTGTATTTAGGTCATTTAGAATGTAGTGCTCAGTTGCTAACATATATGGATATATTAAATTATTATATATTATGATTGTAACAGTTTTTCTGATTACACTAGCAAATAAAAAAAGAGAAACATTGTTGGGAGAATCAAATGTGACCTATATTTGTAATTGTAAACTTTCTCTCTGGTGGAAGAAGTTTTCAGATTCTATTGTATATAGGGCTAGATTTTTCAACGCTGAGGCGTATATGCGCCCTTGTACGCCTCAGCTCGCCTGTTGCGGGGCGAAATTACCCGCAGGTAATTAACATTGCACACGAGCGCACGGGCAGGAGCTGTCAATCTCCTCAGTCGGACTCGACCGAGGAGATTGAATTTCGCCGCAATAGAGGTGGCGTAGATATTAGGGAAGCAGCGGTCTGGTGACCGCTGCTTGATAAATCACGGCGAGCAAGTTCTTGAGAGAACTTGCTGCCGTAGGGGCTTAATAAATCTAGCCCATAGCATTGCCATTGCTGCTTTAAGGGAGGACAATGAAAAGTACATGTTAGAATAATGTTCCATTATAAGACATATGTATTTTTCATATGTGTCCCCCCTTAAAGGGACATTGCACACTAGATTTTTCTTTGCATAAATGTTTTCTGGATGATTCATTTATATAGCCCATCTGGGAGTGTTTTTATAACAATGTATAGTTTTGCTTATTTTTTAATAACATCGTGCTGATTTTCAGACTCCAAAGTATCAGATGTATACTGAAGTCTACAGATAGCGGTTTGCTCCTATTTGTGTAATGGGTCTTTTCATATGCAGGGGAGGGGGGGTCTGCTCTTCCTACTTTCTCAGCCCCTTTCAGTGGGTGTCCCAGCCTAACCTCATCAACAGTACTAAACTTCTAAGTAAGTTTTTAAAATGTTTTATACTGGATGTTTATATCAGTATCAGTGCATATTCTTTATAGTAGTGTCTATTACATTCAGATATTTGAAAATTGGTGTATACTGCTCCTTTAAAGTGGCAATACGGTAACCCTAAGTCTATGCTATTTTAATAATTATATTCCCTTAGTGTACAAAATGGTCTGCCACATTTGTTAGTAAACGGTGAAACGGTCTTAGATACCGGGAAACGCGTTGTGGACAATTTGATTTTAATAAATGTTATTCTTTGTAGTATCACGGCTTATATTTTACTATTGGACCTTAGTTACATGATATACTAGTAATCGCTGCTTTTCATGGGACTGCATACGGAGTGTGACTGAATACCTATCACCTGATTTGAGAGTTATCTACAGTGACAGACGGGATTTGCCATAGTATTCAGTGTGCTGGACAGCTGAGAAATTGTCCAGAAGGCGCTTGTGACACTTATCAAGTGCTTGATACATTGTGAGTATATCTCCTTGTCCTGTGTATCACATCCTGACTCACTGATATACACTATTGTGGCGCCCTTGTTGTTTTTTATCTCTCGCATATACAGCTACAGTCCGGAGGGACCGACTGCCTGGATCAGCTTGCTGGACAGCTGCCAATTGTTCAGAAGGCGCTTGTGGCACTTATCAAGTGCTTAGTATCTTGTAAGTAGTAGCTGTATATTGGGGTGTGCTGCCTTTTACTCAAACAATACACACTATTTGGCGCCTCTTCTCTCATTTCTTTATCTGCAGATCGTTGTTTGGCCAATCAAACATTTGGAAGGAGTTTTGCTGCCCGGGGACCTCTACACACTCTTCTACTAGTGTGGACTTTCTGTATATAAATGATTTTGCATTGAGGGTTTGCGATTTTCAGTTATAGCACTGTGGACACTGTTTAATTTTAATATTGTACTTATTTGCACTCAATTATTATATCACTTAACTTTAATATTTTTATTCATCTTTTTATATTTTGGCATTTATGATATTTGTGGGGGTTTAGTTGGATTTGCTATACCCCTGAATTTAGGCGCATCTGACGTTATTTTATTATTATTTCAAATTTGTTAGTAAGTTATCTTCAAATCCCAACAGAGAATTATTGTACTACAACTGAAACACGTAAAGATTATTTGTTTAAGACAATGAGGCAAATGTGCAAATGGTGACCACTGAAATTTTTATAACAAATGTTGAATTATTTTAAGTAAAAGAACTTTGTAATTTACTTTTATTTCTTATGTTGTTTTTTCTTTTATTGAGTCTTAAAATTAAGCCTTTTTTAATTTTAACAAATGAAAAGCACCTTTCAGGCTTCTCAACCCTTACACCTATCTGTCCTTAACTGACTGCAGCAGAGATGATGAGATACGGAACTGCAAGGCAATGAATATTTTCCTAACAGAATGAGTAGCTGATTTTACACCATTACCAAGTAGGGATTGGTTCCCCCAGATATGTAAAGTGGTAGTAAAACACAAATGCCGCTAACAATTTGCTAATGTATTCACACCCTTCTATTATGTTCATTTATTGCAAGACTGCAGAGAAATCTGGTTTTGGACAGGGAACAACAAATGAACAGATGCGCCCCTAGCCGCCCCAGCTTGCCTCTGGCGGGCAGCAATTCGCTCCCAGAATTTAAAATTGCACGCAAGCGCTATTTTGTGCTTGCAAGCAATCCTACGCCTGCCCGCCCACAGCCACTCATGCACAGGCAGGAGCTGTCAATCAGGGAGATTGAAATTCTCCACCTAAGAGGTGGAGGAGTCTAGGAAACAGGGGTCTGATGACCGCTGCTTGATAAATACTGACTGCAGCCATCGAAATACGGCGAATGGCTTGATAAATCGAGCCCTTACTGTTCACTAAAGATGTGCATTAGTTTTGTAATGAATGTTAATTTGTTTACAAAACAAGGATATTCATTTCATTTCATTTCCACAAAACAAATATCCAGATGAATGCACCTGGAAATTTAAAGAAAATGAATAAATACTGATGGAATTCATCAGTATTCCTTTGTTTCCTTTATATGGTTAAATACTTATGTTTAGCTAGCTGGAGAGCCGCGTTAACCTGGTCCTCTCCTTCGCAGAAGCCCCAGCGGCGCTAATAGGAGGCTTATTGAGGCAGCCTGCATTAAAGGAAAAGGTCCTTCAGTGAAGACCATGAGAGCCATGGTTCTAAGGCTCCTATTAAAGAGGCCAGGGCTCTGTGAAGAAAAGGAGCGTGTTAGCTAAACGTAAGCCTAATGTTACAGGGAAACATTTTCACCCATAGCTTTAAAACATTTAGATTCGTTTAACGAAAATGAATGTAAATATTTAAGGAATATTTAGTATTTGTTTGGTTTAAAATGAAACAAATACCAAATAGCATATGCGACTAATCTTCGGGGAAACTAATTTCCCCAAATATTAGTTCCAAAAAATTCGGCCTACCTGATTTTTTTCGCCCCTGCACACCTCTACTGTTCACTGTCCTTTTAATCATAAAAAACTTTTATGTGTAAAATGTATCTACATAGGAACGTTGTGATCGCAGTGGCCTTTATCAGGAATTTGCATGCTGCTACCATTCCACTGCCTACTAAGTAATATTTTTTTATCTCCACAGACAATACCAGGGGCGTAAAAAGAACTCACTAGACAAAGGCTCTGGCAGAAGCTGGACTGTTAGCAACATAGAAGCAAGAAGAGCTTCTTCTACCTTGGTTATGGTGACACCATATTTGTAATGAAAAACCCAAGCACTTTCCTTACACCATGGGGCCGAATTATCAAATTGCGAGCGGACATTGATAAATTTCGACAGCATACGCTGCCGGGATTTATCATTGCACAAACATTTCTTGTGAAATGCTTGTGCAATGCTGACCCTGTACATTCGCGGCTGATAGCAGGGGGTGTCAATCAACTCGATCGTATCCGATCAAGCTGATTGCTGTCCGCCACCTCAGAGGTGGCTGATGAGATAAGGAGCAGCGGTCTTAAGACCGCTGCTTCTTAACTCCTGTTTCTGGCGAGCCTAAAGGCTAGCGCGGAAACAGATGCATACGGATGTCAAACATGATGCAAATGGAGCTGGCGACCCACCAGGCTCTCTTTGGGGCAATGCCACTACTGACTGTAGAGCTAGACGGGCCCCATAGAGATCTCAATTGAAACCTTTGAGACCCCTGTAATTACTCCCTTGGACACAACTGATCAAAATACCTACTGAACCAAAACCAATGTCTCTCGCCACCTTCATCCTCTGCTTCAGACACATTGTGTATCCGCCTCTTTAAAACAGACTCATTTTGTTGTCTGATCGTTTCGTATTACAGTGAGAACAATGGATTCTGGAGCCCCTAGCTATTTTATGGAGGCAGAAAATAACCTACACTCCCCCTTTTTCAGAAAAAAGTTGCCTACACTAGCCCTAAATATTGACTGTACTCCTCTTAAATGTATCACATTATCTCATATCAGACGGATATTTAAAACTTATGTAAAAGGTACATATCAATAATAATGTAAAATTAAAATATATTAAATGCTGAAATATTATATATTAATGTAATAAAGAATTCATAATTATATGTATAAGATTTTATTTCAAATCATGAAGAAAAATATATCAACAACACAACTTAACATAAGAGTCTGACATGGATGTAAATTAAATATTTCAGTAACTAATACTATGGGGTTACAGTTACTTAGCTTCACATTCCTGCTTTTTAAACAAAGATAGCAAGATAACGAAGAAAAATTGATAATAGGAGTAAATTAGAAAGTTGCTTAAAATTGTGTGCTCTATTCGAATCATTAAAGAAAAAATATGGGTTTAGTGTCCCTTTAAGAGAAAGAACGGTACCATCCATGACACACTGATTATAGGAAGTAGAAAAAGCTTAGACTTTTAGGGTGCAGGTAGCACAAGCATTAGCGTATCTATCGTCTAAAAAGAGAAGGATCTTGATTTGAATACCATTAAAAGCTGGGCTGTAATTCATAGGGTACCTATGTGTTTCAGCAAATGGAATAAAAAAATGGCATTTATCATGCAGCTTTTAAAAACTAGCAAAATTTGACTAATGGAAATTCAAAATAATGTTCCCCTACAAAATAAAAAGCTGATGAGTGATATTGAGCAGTGCTTTTTTGCCAATTGTGCACATACAAGTGAATTTCCCTTATAGGGACATGAGACCCAAACTTTTTATTTCATGACTCAGACAGGCCATGCAATTTTAAACAACTTTCTATTTTACTTTTATTATCTAATTTGCTTTGTTAACTTGGTTTTCTTTGTTGAAAAGCATACCTGGGTAGGCTCAGGAGCTATGAACTAGCTGCTGATTGGTAGCTGCACATATTTGCCTTTTCACATTGGCTCACCAATGTGATCAGCAACCTCTCAGTAGTGCATTGATTCTTCTTCATTAAAGGATACCAAAAGAGTGAAGCCAAATTGATAATAGAAGTAAATTGGAGAGTTGTTTAAAATTGTATGCGCTATCTGACTCATGAAAGAAAAAAATGGGGTTTATGTCCCTTTAAAATATTTTTTGTTGTATAAATGCAAATATCAGCAGTTAGGCACTGCACATATAAGCAAAATATCTGCATAAACAAACGTTTCAAAACATTTAAAACTGTAATTTTTTTTAATTGTCTTAATTACAGACTATTACAGCGATATACCCATTGAAAAGCCTCTTGCATCATTTTTACCACTGCTTCCAGTAATGACCAGATGCGAATAAGTTAGGGCATCATTCATAAAGGTACACTGAACCCAAATTTTGTCTTTCGGGATTCAGATAGAGCATGCAATTTTAAGCAACTTTCTAATTTACTCCTATTATCAAATTTTCTTCATTCTCTTGCTATCTTTTTTTGAAAAAGAAGTCATTTAAGCTATTTTTTGGTTCAGACCCTGGAGAGCATTTCTTTATTAGTCGGTTTAAATGAATCCACCAATCAACAAGAACAACCCAGGTTGTTTACCAAAAATAGGCCAGCATCTAAACTTACATTCTTGCTTTTCAAATAAAGATACCAAGAGAATGAAGAACATTTGATAATAGGAATAAATTAGAAAGTTGCTTAAAAATGCATGCTCTATCTGAATCACAAAAGAAAAAAATTGCATTCAGTGTCCCTTTAAGTATACAGCATACACACCAGTTCATTGAGATAAGCAGAAAAAGCACCAGTAAATTACAAGAAAAGCAAGCAAAATAAATAATACAATTACATTGGGTTTTTTTTTCTATGATGATGCAAATAGATAGAAGATAGATAGATAATATATAGACAGACCGATAGAAAGACAGACAGATCAGACAGACAGACAGACAGACAGATAGATAGATAGATAGATAGATAGATAGATAGATAGATAGATAGATAGATAGATAGATAGATAGATAGATAAACTGTTAAAGCTAAAGTTCATGTACTTCCCCAAATATTTAAGGAATTGCGTGGGTTAATAATCCCATTTAATAGAAGTTCCAAACAAAATGATGCAAATAGATAGAAGATAGATAGATAATATATAGACAGACCGATAGAAAGACAGACAGATCAGACAGACAGATAGATAGATAGATAGATAGATAGATAGATAGATAAACTGTTAAAGCTAAAGTTCATGTACTTCCCCAAATATTTAAGGAATTGCATGGGTTAATAATCCCATTTAATAGAAGTTCCAAACAAAATCTCTGCTCCCTACCCAACAAAAAAATCAACTTGTTAAATGCAAAGTTCATGTGTAAGTAAGAGTCTTCTTATCTTTATTGACTGTGGTTGAACCACAAAAATCATGCAACGCCTAGATTCCAATCCAGCAATGAGATTTCCAGGCCTGTTTGTGAGTGGCACTGGCCTTCTGGACAAGCATGGAAGTTTTTCTAGCTTTTGTTCTGTCTCAGTTGAGTGCGTCTCTCTATTTTCTTGTTTCTGTGGACAGTAGGCCATTTCAGAGTGGTAACTGCTTAATCGTGTGTTTCTTTGAGTAATATCAGGCTTTGAAATAATCAGAAGTGTCCTTATAATCCATTTGATTATTAGTGATAACACAAGGCACAAAAATCCTGTTTTCATCAACACATTAGATCTCTTCATAAGTGCTTATCATATAGTTACCTGGTACCTATATTAACAAATAGGTTGTGCCAGGCGTTATTGCATGTGCAAAGCATGTGCCCCCCATGAACCTCTGTCCTTTTATATCTTCTCAAGGAATTGCCTTCACTTTCTTAGTGAAAGCTGTATGGGATGCCAACATGTGCACAATTTATTAGTCACTCACCCTTCCTTAACCCTTTAAATGCTAAGCTGGATTTATTTTTTTATTTGTTTTACTATTTAAAATTTTTTTTTTTTACTTTTTTCTTCTTCCCCCAGATCCCCAAGACCTACACCGTTGGAAAGTTTATGCGATTACCTTTCCAACGGTGGGTCTTGGGGATCTGTAGCTGCTTAGATGCCTGAGATAACGGGAAGCCCCGGCGATGCCTGTCACTATACAGGCCCGATCGCCAGGATGGGAGCCCCTAGATTGCTTAGATGCCTGAGATAACGGGAAGCCCCGGCGATGCCTGTCACTATACAGGCCCGATCGCCGGAATGGGAGCCCCCAGATTGCTTTCAAGGTAGGTGAGGGCTAGCAACGGCTCTGAGCCGTTGTTAGCACTCAAGGGGGACAGTCAAGTCCAAAATAAACTTTCATGATTCAAATAGGGAATGTAATTTTAAACAACTTTCCATATTACTTTTATCACCAATTTTGCTTTGTTCTCTTGGTATTCTTAGTTAAAAGCTAAACCTAGGTAGGCTGATATGCTAATTTCTTAGACCTTGAAGGCCGCCTCTAAACTGAATGCATTTTGACAGTTTTTCACCACTAGAGGGCGTTAGTTTATGTGTTTCATATAGATAACATTGAGCTCACGCACGTGAAGTTACCTAGGAGTCAGCACTGATTGGCTAAAATGCAAGTTTGTCAAAATAACTGAAATAAGGGGGCAGTTTGCAGAGGCTTAGATACAAGGTAATTACCGAGGTAAAATTTGTATTATTATAACTGTGTTGGTTATGTAAAACTTGGGAATGGGTAATTAAGGGATTATTTATCTTTTTAAACAACAATAATTCTGGAGTTGACTGTCCCTTTAAGAAGGATGACTTGAGCTCATGTACGTTTTTGTACTAGTCGCACTGCAAGAGGACTAAGTTCACCATTTCTAAATAGCCCGTCCTTCTAACCTTATGCCATCTATGTTTATTTCTGTGCATAACTCCATACTGCCTTAAGACCTTTCAGCCATTATTCTACCTTTACCTGAACACCCTATATAAATAGCACTGTTTGCTCCTGTATTATTATGGGTAACTGTTTTACTTGAAAACTGCTACATTTTAGCTGATTGTATTTAAATAATTTCCCTGTTTTGGTTGCTGAATTGTGTTCTTAGCAATATAAAATAATTTGTGCCTTCTTAGTGACAGCCCAGCCTTGCCATAGTTCTTGTTCTAGCTGCCGTTATGCTGTTTACTAAACTGACCTTCTGTAATCAGATTATTCCAGCCTTGCAGCACTTCCTGTTTCGTTTACCCTGTTTACCATTTACTGCACTGAGCCTATATCATTTACTTGCTGCTTTCCTTTGTCTTTGTGCTTGTATCTAGTCTCCAGCCAATGGGGCCTATTTATCAAGCTCTGTGTTTCTAAGACCACTGCTCTATAACCTGTCCGCCTGCTCTGAGGCTGCAGACAGCAATCAACCCAATCAGATACGATTGGGTTGATTGACACCCCCTGCTAGCGGCTGATTGGCCGCAAATCTGCAGGGGGCCGTATTGCACCAGCAGTTCACCAGAACTGCTGGGGCAAAGCTGAATGCGGAGAGCGTATGCTTTCCGCATTCAGCGATGTATGTTGGACCTGATCCTCTGATCAGATCCTGTCGAACAGACATTTGCTAAATAGGCCCCAATGTGCCTTCTATTACTTGCTGCATCTACTGCTACAGGTATTTTTATAGTATTTGTGTCCAGCCTCTTTTCGAATTAACCAATGGATCCAATACAAAGATTATACAAATTCTATGTTGAAATGTGATAAATGCTGTATTGCATTGCTTTGTATCCACCTCAGGTTGGCTAAACAATTCTGAATACGTATAACATTCTAATGATAAAAAAAGTTTTTTTTCTGTAAATTAATTCACATGTATAGAATTAGAAGGCAGCTACAGGTCAGGAGCAAGCCAGGGTCAGTAGCCAGGAGATCAGTCAGTATAGCAGCAGAGATGCCTGAGGATAATCCAAAAGGGTAATATTATTTATTACTTTATTTTGTATTTTGTTTGCCAAAGTTCATGAACTAGGAAGTCAGTCAGGATCATGCGTATAAGCAAGGGTTGAGGAAAAAAACTCTAATAACCTGTCCAAGATCACGTCAGGGAGAACAAGCAGGAACAAGTTTCTAGGGTCATCAAACACGAATAACCAAGTACCAAATGAAAGGAACAGCAGGTTTTTTTTAAAACAGTGCTTGATTAGTAATGAGCTCCAGATGGAAAATCAGGTGAGCAAGAATAGGCGCTAAATAAACATAATTACACAGTGCAGATTTACTTAGTGAGTTTATTTCTAGTTAGACTTAGCAAAGAATTGCTAAGGGTCTTACAGACAAATGATTTATAGGTGCTTGTTAAAGGGACATTAAACCCAAAATTATTATTTCATGATTCAAGTAGAGAAGACAATTTTAAACAACATTCTAATATACTTCTATTATCTAATTTGCTTCATTCTTTAGATATCCTTTGCTGAAGAAATAGCAATGCACATGGGTGACCATGAGGCATTTATGTGCAGCCACCAAACACCAGCTACTTAGCCTATCTAGATATGCTTTTCAGCAAAGGATATAAATAGATAATAGAAGTAAATTAGAAAGTTGTTTAAAATGGCATGCTCTTTCTAACTTGTGAAATAAAAACCATTTGGTTTCATGTCCCTTTAAGAATAACAGACACAGCAAAACAAATGCTGACTTTATGTTTTTAGTGCTAAAGAAAACATCATATATAAACAATGAAACCTATATGTGATGTAAAAATAAATGCATAATTGTGTTTTTTGCTCCCATGTTTAGTTTTTAACTACCACCCATAATCTAGGGACAGCAGAGTATGGCTGCAAACTGCGCCATAGAGCGACAGCTATTGTTTATACATTTGATGAACTCAAAATCCATTTTCAGTGTCTTGATCAATCTGGTATGATTTAAAGGGACAGTCATGTCAAAATTAAACTTTCAGGATTTAGATAGGGCATGCAATTTTAAACAACTTTCCATTTTAATTTTATCATCAACATTGCTTTGTTCTCTTGATATTCTTTGTTAAAATGTAAACCTAGGTAGGCTTAAACTGATTATCTCAGTGCATTTTGACAGTTTTTCACAGCTAGACAGCATCAGATGCATAACATTGTGCTCACTCCCATTGAGTTATTCATGAGTCAGTACTGATTGGCTAAAATGCAAGTCTGTCAAAAGCACTGAAATAACGGGGCAGTCTGCATAGGCTTAGATAGTAAGTAATCACAGAGGTAAACAGTGTATTAAAGTAGCAGTATTGGTTATGAAAAACTGGGGAATGAGTAATAAAAGGATTATCTATCTTTTTAAATAATTACATTTTAAAGTAGACTGTCCCTTTAAGGGAGTACTGCAATGTTTACCAACTCAATTCTTATGTGTCTAATATTATTTGCCAACATGGCTGCATATCTGTTATTCCTAGAGGTGACAGCTTGGTGACACAACCGATGGCAAATTTGAATTGAGATTTACTTGCTGTGCTGTGGTGGGACATCCAGTTTATCCAAATAGAATATAACCCTACTCTTCCTCCATAACTAGCTACCCCAGCACACCTGAAAGATGACGATTTAATCATTATTACACTGCTTTCTCTAAATTAATATAACAAAACAATTATCCCTTGCAAGTAATCCTTCCAAGAGATTATGCAATACCTTGAGTAAATCAACAGAACATCATATTAGGTTCTAGCCATATATTTGGATAATCTAGTTAGATCATATGACTCATAAATGTTCAAAATCTTTTGAAAAACTATTTTGTATGACATTATCATTCTAAGAGTAAACATATTTTTTTTAAAGTGATATGAAAATCAAACATTATCTTTCATGATTCAGATAATTGAAATAGAGTAAACAATTGTATCAATGTACTTACATTACCAAATTGTATTCATTCTCTTGGAATCCTTTGTTGAAGAAGCATATAATGCACTACTGGGAATTAGATGAACACATTGGGTGGACCAATGACAAGAGGTATACATGTGCAGCCACCAATCAGCATCTTACTACAAGTAGTGCATTGCTTCTTCTGAGCCTACCTAAGTATGCTTTTCAACAGAGGATACCAATGGGACAAAGCAAATTAGATAATAGAAATACATTGGAAAGTCATTTAAAATTGCACGCTCTATCTGAATAATTTGTATGAAAGATTAATTTTGAATTTACTGTCCCTTTAACATTGAATTGAACATATTTACAATTTAATTTTCCATTGAAACCTAAACTTTATTAGTTTCTACATTGCAACATTTTAGGTAAATAGCAGACTTTTTATGAACAATAAACATATCATTAACAGCATTGTTGTTTGACTTTCCAATCTATATTTAAAGGGATGTGATTCCCAGTTTATTTATTTTGTTATTCAATCAGAGCAGACAATTTCAAAAGTGTATCCAATTTACTTCTATTTTCAAATGTGCGTCATTACCATGATATTCTTTGTTAGAGAGATACTTAGGTAGGGGTCTGGATACTACATGGCAGGAAATAGTGCTGCCCTCTACTGCTCTTGCAAATGGATAACATTCTTGCAGAACTGCTACCATATAGTGCTCCAGAAATGGGTCAACTTAGGTCCCTGCTTTTCAAGAAAAGGATACCAAGAGAACAAAGATAAATTGATAATAGAAATAGATCAGAATGTTGTATAAAATCCCATGCTCTATCTGAATCATTAAAAAGGCACTGGTTTTCAAACTTGCCCTGAGGCCTCCCTAACAGGTCAGATTTTAAGGAGTGTCTTGGGTGAGAGCAGGTAAAACCATGTTCACTAATCAGTTAATATCACCAGTTCAGATATCCAGAACACCTGGCCTGTTAGGAAGGCCAGAGAACAGGTTTTAAAACCAGTGATTGAAGGTAATGGAGGCTTGTAGCATTATCTATCCATTATCTATTATTTCTATCTTCAGGGATTGGTGGAAAGCACTCACAAGTGTCCAGTCACGGAACTCAGGATTTGCCAGTTCCAGAAAAACAGTCATGAAAAGTTGATTCTAGCCTGTTATATGTTTAAAATGGACCTTTATGTCACAGATATGTCAGGGTCAAAGGTAAAAAAGAGACAAAGTTTCAGGCCAGCTATTGGCCCTTAATCCCATCTGTTGAGCACATATAAGGGTCAATAGCTAGCTGGAAACTTTGTCCCTTGGACCCTGATACATCTGTGAAATAAAGAAATGTATGACAATCAGGAATCATCTTTTTTACTTGTAGCATTTTCTGGCAGCCAAAGGTCATAAACACATATGTAATTGTAGACAATGGTCTAGATTCAACAATGCTTGTGACCTTGTTGCAAAGAAATGTATTATTTTTAGTAAGAGTACCTTCTACTAATATCTATACCCAATACATGATACCTTGCACATCAAACACAAACCACTAGCAATGTCAGAAAACAGTGAATACAATACACTTGCAAAACATAAGTGTTTGGGGTTGAAAAATATTTGTATGTCTATTTTGTTATGACCACTAGAGGTGTTAATGTGATTCTTCCCCTAAGATTCGGCCGTGCATGAAGAATTCACAAAAGGTCTGCATTCTCATGTGTCTTGTTTTTTTCAAAGCTGACATGTTTGTCTCGTTTTTCTTTTTCTTTAATTGCTTTTAGCGGTTATTGGACTGTTTTATAGCGGGATATTTATTATTATTTTAATTTACTTGTTCTGAAACATTTTGAAGGTGTTTTTGTGATGCTGGTATCACATACAAACTTTCTCTATGACCTGAGAAGTGAACAGTTACAAAAGATATTCTGCTCCACCAATTGTAACATTGAATGACTAGCAACTCAATGGCTTTGACGAATGTGGGTACAATTTTTTTTTCGGAATTCCACGGTTTTCAAGTTTTCTTTCCACAAGATATTAGTTTCGTGAATAGGTTTTTTATTGAACCTAGGCTGTAATATTAATTCAGTAAGCCAGAAATTATTTGAGCAAACAATGGAAGTTATATTAATGCTACTATCATAAATTAATATATTTTACAAGTTTTTAATATTCTAGTTGTCAGACCCCAAATATTTTGCATATCAAGCTAAGAAATTTCTTATTAGTGCAATCTGCTCAGTGGGGTGCGCTAATGTTCCTGTGGTTACGAGTGTGAAGCTTACTTTGGATAATGTTTCAGGAGCAAGGTGACTGATTTGCTGCTTAGAAGTCCTTTACAGTGGGATGTGGCTGCTGAGGAATTTGTGAGGTAAAATATCTTCCTTTTTTACATAGAGATGTTCTGGTGATATTTTCTAGTCAGCTTTTTACAGCTATGCTGCATCACTTTCAAGTGTTTAAACATTTGGGTATTATGGCCCTTTAAATATGAATATTGCATAAATATTCCTTTACATGTTTTCATCTACTTAAAGGGTTTTTTCATCTAAATGAAACCCAAATTTATTGATTCACATAGAGCATGTGATTTTAAACAACTTTCCAAATTACTTTTATTATTTAATTTAATTCCTTCTCTCGTTATCCTTTGCTGAACGGTTTATCTAGGAAAGATCAGGAGCAGCAAAGAACCTAGATTCTAGCTGCTGAATGGTGACTGCATATATATACCGATTGTCATTAGCTAACCCATGTGTTCAGTTAGAAGCCAGTAGTGCATTGCTGCTTCTTCAACAAATGATACCAAGAGACTGAAGCAAATTTGATAATATAAGTAAAATGGAAAGTTATTCAAAACGTTATGTTCTACATAAATCATGAAAGAAAATTTCCCTTTAACTGCAAAGAGCTCCAATGCACTTATCAATACAGGGAGTGCAGAATTATTAGGCAAGTTGTATTTTTGAGGATTCATTTTATTATTGAACAACAACCATGTTCTCAATGAACCCAAAAAACTCATTAATATCAAAGCTGAATAGTTTTGGAAGTAGTTTTTAAAAAGACCTTGAGATTTATGCCAAGACCTTTGGAGTGCGCTGCACTCACGGCTATACAACCAAGATATATATATATATATATATATATATATATATATATATATATACACTCAGGACGAGATTACATATGCGGCGCAGGCTTCAGCTAAATTGCTGAAACCCGCACCGCCCGTAATTTCACCTTGCATATCAGGGAATCACATAAACCCCGCCGGTGCTGTAAGTCGGATAAACTAATGATGTCCAGAAATGTGCATAAATACACATTTCCTGGAGTCACCAGTGACTTATGGCACTTTAGAAACTGCCGGCGCCACCTGGAGTCGCCAGTGACTCACGGCACTTTAGAAACTGCCGGTGCCTAAATTGTAAATCTCCCGTAAAAATTGAACCCGCCTCCCAAAAAAAAACGCGACACGTAAAAACCCCTATATCCGCAATCCCCCTACATCGCAACTAATAATAAAAGTTTTAACCCCTAAACCAACAATCCCCCACAACGCAATATTCCTAATTAAACTATTAATCCCTAATCCGCCATTCACTTACATCGAGATCTACCTAATAAATGTATTAACCCCTAAACCGCCAACCCCCCACATTGCAAAGTAACCAATTGACTTAACCCCTAAACCGCCAAACCCCCACATCGCAATGTAACTAATTAACTTATTAACACCTAAACCACCAAACCCCCACATCACAAAGTAACTAATTAACTTATTAACCCCTAACCCCCCACATCGCAAAGTAACTAATTAACATATTAACCCCTAAACCGCCAAACCCCCACATTGCAAAGTAACTAATTAACCCCTAAACCGTCAAACCCACAGATCACAATAAACCTAATTAATCTATTAACTCCTAAACCACCAACCCCCCACAACACAAACAACTAATTTAATTACTAAGCCCCCTAACCTAACACCCCCTAAATTAACCCCAAATTACATAAAATACTAAATTACAATAAAAATAAAAAATCCTAACAGTAATTAAAAAAAACCCTAAGATTAAATTAAATTAATCTAAAATTACAAAAGGAATAAAAAAAAGTCTAACATTACAGAAAATACCAAACCAAATTATAAAAAATATAAAAAAGTAAACCTAATCCCTATGAAAATAAAAAGCCCCCCCCCAAAAAAAAAAAAAAAACACCCCCTAATCTAATACTAAACTACCAATAGCCCTTAAAGGGCTTTTTGTAGGGCATTGCTCTAAGTTAAACAGCTCTTTTACCTTTAAAAAATACTAATTCCCCCTTACAGTAAACCCCCCCACCCACCCACCAAACCCCCAAAATAAAAAAACCTAACACTAAAAAACCTGAGCTACTCATTGCCCCTAAAAGGGCACTTGTATGGGCATTGACATTAAAGGGACACTGAACCCAAATGTTTTCTTTCATGATTCAGATAGAGCATGCCATTTTAAGCAACTTTCTAAATTACTCCTATTATAAATTTTTCTTCGTTCTCTTGCTATCTTTATTTGAAAAAGAAGGCATCTAAGATATTTTATTGTTCAGCACTCTGGACAGCATTTGTTTATTGGTGGATGAATTTATCCACTAATAAGCAAGAACAACCCAGATTCAAATCAGCCAATAGGATGAGAGCTACTGAAATCCTATTGACTGATTTGTATAACACTGTTAAAAGCATTCATGCTAGACTGCTGTCATATAGGTCTCCAAACACGTACACACTCCTGAGCCTGCCTACCTGCTTTTCAACAAAGGATACCAAGAGGATGCAAGTCAATTTGACAATAGAAGTAAATTGGAAAGGTTTTTAAAATTATACACTCCATCTGAATCATGAAAGAAAATTTGGGCGTCTTGTCCTTATAAAGAGCTGTTGCATTTAGGGCTAGATTACAAGTGGAGTGTAATTTATCACGCGCCCGTAAATTTGCCCATTTACGAGAGCATGATAAATAACCAGCTATTACAGTAGCATTTAGCACTCAAAAAATTAAAGCAGAGATCAGATCTCTGGTTAATTTTCCAAAAGTGCACCAATTGACCACAAATTGAAATCTTGTAGTTTCTTATTTTTTTTTAATTAAAAACTGCACAAAGCTGAAAAGTGCCTTTACATTGCGGTCTATGGGAACCGTGTGTTCCCTGTAAATGTATATGCTTATATACATATATATTTTTGTGTTAATATGTGTATATACACATAGTGACACATAATTATATATTTATAATCATATACATATATATTTAACATTTGCTGCCCAACGCTGAGCGACTTACCCCCTTCGCTGCGCTAGGTTCTCAGCCGTGTCTCATGGCATGAGAACGAGGTTCCCATTGAAGCCTAGGGAAGCACGCTCTCATGAGCGCAAAGTTTTCATGCAATGCGAAAGCGAGGTCATATTATCATTGCACCTACCTTGTCATACCAGCGCACATTTGCGTGCGCTGGTATTACTAAGTGGAGCGCAAATATCACTTTCGCAAAAAGATATTTTTGCAATCTATTTGTAATCTATTCCTTAATCTGTCATTTTTCAATTTAGGAAGTGCAAAATCCAGGAGTACTGTATAATGGCTGTATAATAATGCTGAGCTAACGTATCTGAAATTGTTCCTACCCTGATAAGTCAGTTATTATGATTCTAGCAGGAAAAGAGTTTAAAGTGACATTAAAGAGTGCAAAAGCTACATTCAAAATAAATGTTTTAAAAGCATTTACAACTGTCCCTTTATTAATGATTTCCAAAACGTCTGTAAACCCTGGAGATGTTATCTTATCTTTTTTATCTTCTTTAACTGGGGACAGTCAGGCACAGTTGTAAATTTTATCTCTCATTTTATATGTTTTTATTGTATTTTTTAAACATAAATACGCTATCAGATACTATTTGTAGTGCTGTCTATATATATATATATATATATATATATATATATAGACGTGTGTGTGTGACAACCACAATATTTACACACGAACGACACTGTGTAATTACAAAACTTTGGTTTAGTGTGGCAATAATATAACAGAATGCAAAAGCTCTGCAAATAGATTAAAACCTTGTTTGATGAAACGGTTTTCAAATGGCCAAACACAACCAATTATTGCATTTATTTGGGGCGGCCAATTAGAACTTGTTACTGGAGGAAATACGACTTCCCACTGTCATTTTGTTAAAAAAATAAACAAAAAAACTTGCATTGTTCCTTATCCTATCACCTCTGCTGAGGCTAATTAGGGACAGATATGGGGCTAGATTACGAGTGGAGAGCAAATTAGTGCTCCCACTCACGCTTAAACCTCATTAGACATTGGGGCCGATTTATCAAGCTCTGTATGGAGCTTGATGCCCCTTGTTTCCGGCAAGCCCATAACCGCTGCTCCATAAATAGTCTGTCAGCTCTGAGGCGGCGGACAGAAATCAACCCGATCGAATACTAATAATTGATTGCTAGTGGCCGATTAGCCGCAAATCTGCAGGGGGCGGCATTGAACCAGCAGTTCACTAGAACTGCTGGTGCAATGATAAATTGAACCATGTCGGCATTTGCTGTCTGCAATTATCGATATGCGGCGGAAATGATACGCTACATCATATCATGTCCGCTCGCACATTAATAAATATACCCAAAATACTTTTTAAAAAATTATTAAACACACTGAAATATATTCTAAATAATCTATAAAATATATCTATATATTTTACAGTATGTTTAATAATTGTTTATATTTTATGTTTATTTTTTTAATATTTTTTATATATTTTTGTTTAATATTTTATATGTAATATTTCAATAACGAGCCTTAAGATGTTTTCATGTGTGCTAACCCGACCGCGTTAAAATGTAAATCCAAAACACATATTTTAAATTTCTATATTCTTCACAGAATATAATGTACTTTTTATTATTTAAAATATATTTCTATATGTATCTGATACTGTTCATGTAAAATACATATCTATACCTATATATCTATAGTAATTTATAAGGACAAACACACCTGGCCTTAGAGTTCCTACCTGATCGTCTGTTTGCAGCCGGTGCGGGCAGAAGTGGGCGTGGCTGGGCATGAGCGGGGACGTGAGCGGGTGTGAAGGGGGCGGGGCCGGGCGCAGTCACGCACGCAAGATAGAGTGGAGAGAGATAGAGAGGGGGGAGAGATAGAAAGAGGGGGAGAGAACAAAAGAGATGGGAAAAAGCTAAAGATAGGATAAGAGAGGGGAAAGAGCAAGAGAGGGGGGAGAGAGAGCAAAATAGAGGGGGAGAGAGAAAATAAGAGGGGGAAGAGAGAGAGCAAAAGAAAAGGGGGAGAGAGAGCAAAAGAAGAGAGGGGAGAGAGAAGGGGGAGATAGAGAGAGGGGGAGATAGAGAGAGGGGGGAGATAGAGAGAGGGGGAGATAGAGATGGGGAGATAGAGAGGGGGGAGATAGAGAGGGGGGAGATAGAGGGGGGAGAGACAGAGAGGGGAGAGAGAGAGAGAGAGAGAGAGAGAGAGAGAAAGAGAGGGGGGAGAGAGAGAGAGGAGAGAGGGGGGATAGAGGGGGAGAGGGGAGAGAGGGGGGAGAGGGGGGGGAGAGAGGGGGGAGAGAGAGAATGGGGAGAGAGGGGAGAGAGGGAGAGGGGGGGAGAGAGAGAGGGGGGAGAGAGAGAGATAGGGGGGAGGGAGAGAGGGGGGAGAGAGAGGAGGGGAGAGAGAGAGGGGGAGAGAGCGAGAGAGGGGGGAGAGAGAGAGGGGAGAGAGAGAGGGGGAGAGAGCGAGAGAGAGAGAGGAGAGAGAGCAAAAGAGAGGGGAGAGAGAGCAAAAGAAAGGGGGGAGAGAGCAAAAGAGAGAGAGCGCAAAAGAGAGGGGGGAGAGAGCACAAAAGAGAGGGGGAGCGCAAAAGAGAGGGGGGAGAGAGCGCAAAAGAGAGGGGTAGAGAGAGCGCAAAAGAGAGGGGGGGAGAGACAGCACAAAAGAGAGGGGGAGAGAGAGAGCACAAAAGAGAGGGGGGAGAGAGAGTGCAAAAGAGAGGTGGGGAGAGAGAGCAAAAGAGAGGGGTAGAGAGCACGCAAAAGAGAGGGGGGAGAGAGAGCGCAAAAAAGAGGGGGGAGAGAGAGCGCAAAAGAGAGGGGGAGAGAGAGGGCGCAAAAGAGAGGGGGAGAGAGCGCAAAAGGGGGGAGAGAGAGCACAAAAGAGAGGGGGAGAGAGCACAAAAGAGAGGGGGAGAGAGAGAGCGCAAAAGAGAGGGGGAGAGAGAACGCAAAAGAGAGGGAGAAAGAGAGAGCACAAAAGAGAGGGGGAGAGAGAGCGCGCAAAAGAGAGGGGGAGAGAGAGAGCGCAAAAGAGAGGGAGAGAGAGAGAGAGCGCAAAAGAGAGGGGGGAGAGAGAGAGAGCTAAAGGGAGGGGGAGAGAGAGAGCGCAAGGGGTGGGACCGCTGTACTGCAAACAATGGCCCCTGTGAATGGGCTTTAGGACTAGTATATATATATATATATATATATATATATATATATATATATATATATATATATATATATATATATATATATATATATATAAAATTAAGTATTTACAATAAAAAGTATATTATTCTGTAAGTAAAGAACATTGGAATGTAAAATACGTACAGTATATATTCAGTAAAAAGAAATATTGAAATACATATGTACACACATATATAGACATATATATATATATATATATATATTATATATCTACAGTATATATTTAGACATATAAATGTATGTATCTCTATGTTAAAGTCCTTTGAATGCCTTTCTTTTTGTAGCACCGGAGATTTCATATTTTTAGCCATTATAACTTTTAATGCAGAATTTTTTAATTTTGATCAGACTGTGTTGTTATGAGAGTAACTGTACTTTTAAATGTATTTTCTATGTGTTTTGTGCTATTTTTTTGTCTTGTGTAACAGTTAACCTGAGCTCTGAAGTCGCGCTAACCTGACAAATGTACAATCTGATTGCACTCAAGCGAACCTGTTTACATTCAACTCGTAATATGCACGCTATTTCCAACGCACACAAAGAGCCACCAAATACCCCTTCTCACTTGCACACAACAGTTAGTGCTCCACTCATAACCTAACCCATATTAGGGTGCAAAAGTCTGACTCCACTATCATAATTTGCTTTAATTTCAGCATTGATGAAAAAACTAATCCATTTAACAAAATATATAATTTTCCTCAAACAAAAATACATCATCTCCACAATAAAAGTGAAAATATGTTTGGTAGCACGTACTGAAAATAAATACTTGTCAATATTTATTATGATTACTATTTGACTTTAGCTGTAGCAGATCATGTCCGCCAGACATCGCTGAATGCCATTTAACATTGCACAAGCAGTTCACCAGAACTGCTTGTGCAATGCCACACCCTGCAGATTCGCAGCCAATCGGCCGCTAGCAGGGGGTGTCAATCAACCCGATCATATAAGATCGGGCGGTTTGCAGACCGCAGCCTCAGAGGAGGCGTACGAGTTAAGGAGCAGTGGTCTTAAGACCGCTGCTTCTTAACTCCTGTTTCCGGCGAGCCTGAAGGCTTTGCCTGGAAAAAGATGCAAAATTTGTGCAAAATTTTACAATTCACATTGTTCCAGCCCTCCTTAAAAGCATCCAAGAGAATGTTTAGAGATGTCACAGAGTGTTTTAATCTTTTTCCTTTTTATATGTTCCCAAAGTTGTTTAAGAGGTGGAATCTTGTGGTGGCAAATTCTCCTTGCTGTTCCTTGGACTTCATATTTACCCCTAGCACAACTTTATATTTAGAACTGTGTCATGCAACTACCCTTATCTTAACAAATGTTAGGCACAGGACCAGGGACAGGAAGAGTGTTGTTCCTCTGACTGGAATATTGGCAATGAGTGAAGTTGTGCAGGAGATGGCAAAGATGTCATCTCATTCAGTTCCCAGCTTGCACCAAGGAAACTGAAAGTCAGAGGTTGAAGAAGGATCCCTTGTTTGTTAAAGATGGCAGAATTTTTGGTGCTTGGTTATTCCTTTTTTTTTTTTTTTTTTTTTCTTGAACATTTTTTTATTTTCAATTTCATCTTTAACAAGACATAGCACTACACAAGATGGTCTATGATTAATCCTAAAAAATCCTCTACAAGTCCAGTAAAGCACATTTCATGGAGTCATTAATTAAGGTCAACCAAATTTCCCAAAATGTACCCCCTACTACGCATGATCTGCAAAAAGCTTGTATGGTACCCTCAACTTATATATTTTTATACAAGTGTAAAAGCCTCTTAGGTCACCCTACATCTGTCTCTTGTCCCACTGGTGTACTAAAAACTAAGGGGCAGGACCTGTTGCTGGATAGAGGGATCTAAAGCCTTAATTTATTCCCCCCCCCCCCATTTTTTAAAAAAATATTTAATTCTTACTGCTCTATTATAGAGCACATCAAATATTTCAGTATTGTTGTTCTAAGAGAGCTGAGCGAGTTTCTTGAATATTTGTAATACGAGGACACAACTGCTCTCATTATACATTTTCTTGCCATCAATATTACCATTGCCAAGAACCCCGCTTTCTCATGCCCAATTTGTCTATCCAACGCATATAAAATATTAAGAAAATTTATATTAATCTTAACCTTTAATATCTTAGAAGCCCAAAAGCTAGCCTTTGCCCAGTATTGATTTATTTTGGGAGAGTTCCATAAATAATGTTTCAAAGTAGGGTCTAGTACATTTGACACATTTATTATCACACTTCATCCATGTTTGGGCTTTCTTAGGGGTAACATAAAATCTGTGCAGGGTTTTAATCTGAGATTCTCTAAAATAAGTCTTGTGTAGTTGTCATAAAAGATTTAAGACTTCTGGATCTCGATTTATGCTTTTGTATCTATTCATAAGTTTTTGTATCTATACATAATACAAGTCAAAGGAAACAGAAAATAAAAAAACAGGTAAGTGTGGCAAAAAAAAAAAAACACCTTTAGGACAAATTAACAGCTGATCTGTTCATCAATAGCAGTGCACAAAGGACAAGAGGTCATCCACTGAGACTTCAGGAACGAAAATTCAATCTAAAGCCGCAAGTTATTTGCAGTAAGAACAATAAGGATATGAAATTCTATGCCTAATAAGGTTGTTTTAGCAAATTCATTAGACACTTTTATAAAAGGACTGGATGTGTATTGAAAAAGCAAGATATTACAGTTAGTATTTATAGTATAAGAGACATTGCCGTTTACTTCTATTATCAAATGCATTTTGTTCTCTCTGTATTGTTTGTTGAAAAGCATACCTAGATAGATACAGGAGCAGGCTTACATTACTCGGTGCTAGCTGGTGATTGGCGGCTACACACATACGCTTCTTATAATTAGCTCAAAAGATGTGTTCAGCTAGGTCCTAGTAGTGCTTTGCTGGCCTGAGATTTGACTGTGCAAGCAATTGTGCAATAATAAAATGTCCTTAGCGCATTTTCTTTTTACATTTCTTTTGGTATACTTTATTGAGCATACTTAGATAGGATGGGAGCAAGCATGTGTTCTAAACTCTACATGGCCGCAATATTTAAAAAAAAAATTAAAAAAAATATTCTATATTATCGAGCCCTACAGTGCAGCAGTGTTTCAACAAAGATTGCCAAGAGAACATTGTACATTTTATAAAACAAGAAAATTGGAAAGTCGTTTTAAAATTCTGTGCACTATTTAAATCATAAAAGTTTAATTTTGGCGTTACTTTCCTTTTAACCTTCAGTGGGATGATGGGAGCAGAATACTTCTAGGTTATTGTGCATTCTGCAAACATCAGTGGAAATATTCACATCTAAACATACACTAAAATTCTAACTTTTAATATTATGCAACTTTAGCAAAATACAGCACGTATAAGGTGTAATAATTAAAATTAGCTGTATGATAATACAGTATAAAGGGGCTCAGTGACTTAAAGTCGATCTGTCTAGCTGTGAAAAACTGTTAAAATGCACTGAGATAAGAGGCCGCATTCAAGGTCTTAGAAATTAGCATATGAGTCTAACTAGATTTAGCTTTCAACAAAGAATACCAAGAGAACACAGCAAATTTGATGATAAAAGTAAATTGAAAAGTCATTTAAAATGGCAAGCTCTATCTGAATCATGAAAGTTTAATTTTGACTAGACTGTCCCTTTTAAGTGTAACAAAAGTTGTGTTCACTTTAGACTGAATTTGAAATGTAATAATAATATATGTAGAAAAACAAATGTAAACAGATACAATATAAATCTCAGCTAAACAATGTATTTATTGAACATGTTAAAGGGACACTGTTACGGTACCAACAGTGTACCAAGGGTTAATACCAGATGAACAATGTCCTGCATACAGAATCAGCACTTCACAACCTTGATCAGTTTCCCTGCAAACATGAGACCAAGCTCCACATTTCAGGTTTAAAACAGAAAGACTACTTTATTTGAAGGCAGCACACAGATTTATACACCCTGGCTTCAGGTTACAGAGGCCATGGGTTTAACAGTAAAGCAAACATATGAACAATGCATCAAACCTCTAACAATTGTCTATTCACAGGTAAAACAGATTAACATATTAAGTTAATTAACTAGGGAAGAACGTTTACTCAGACAATCTGATGTTGGGCAGTCTAGTTAACATAATCACACAAGGACACAATCAGTTTACCCAGACAGACTCCTGAGACACAATCAGATCTGAAACATACATAGAATACATCTTATTACAGAATATAGGAACAGTTCTTATTAGCTATAAAGTCTTTTATGCCCACTTGGCTTATAGAGTCACAATTGCTCCCAAAAGGTGCACTCACACCCTGTACCCATCCTGTATTTATGGATACAGGGTGACATAGACATAAGACAGAGTTATGAAAGTACATGGGGTGTCCAGCATATAAAATTCCATATTTCCATGCAGTCTCTGGGTATCCTTAAGCCCATGTACCTCCAGCCCAAAGAATGTTCTATAACAGGCCCTCCAATGTACAGTGGCGAGATTGGTTTCGTCACATCTCTCCCCTTTTCCAAACAGACTAACAGGGTATCTGACCTCCTGTCGGTCAGTGCCCTGGTTAGTCCAGCAACCCACCCATAAAACACAATTAGTAGTACAGCCCACCCACAATAAATGGTTACTACACCTGAAAACTTGTCCATGTCCAGGTGCCTCACCACAGCTGTGTGGGGGACTGGCACGCTGAATTGGTGGGTTGCGAGGTGGGCAGAGACCAGCTGTACTCTGCCCGGGTGCCAGCACTACCATGGAAGTAGCCTGGTGGGAGCCTGGTTGCTGGAGGGGGAGACCGATCATCTCCCCTTTCGCTAAACAGCCCTGTTGCTGGGGGACAGGACCAACTGTCCCTACCCCTTGTAACGCAGCCTGCCGCTGGGGAATGGAGTCTGGGCTCCCAATTCCCTGTATATTCCTCTGCTGCTGGGGGACAGGACCAACTGTCTCTGCCCCCTGTAACTCAGCCTGCCGCTGGGAAATGGAGTCTGGGCTCCCAATTCCCTGCAGGACCGGTGGAGAGACCTCGGTCCTATCTCCACCGGCCACCTGGGGTCCTTCCCAGTAAATCTCCACAATATCTTCCCAGCTGAATGGGTCTGGATCTGGGTCTTTCACCTTGCTGTCCTGCTGAGCCTTCCCAATGGAGTGGAAGAGATCTCGGTAGTCCTGCTCCAGTTCCCACTCCAGGGCTGCTAAGTGAGCCAGGTCTGGCTCTACTTCATGGGGGTCAGCCCAGTCATGCCTAGCCTCCCTCTCATAGAAAATGTCCTGAAGTCTGGTCTGCGCAGGGCTCCCAAAGTCAGGCTCTGCAAAGGACTCCCATAACAAGCCAGGACCATCAAACTCCTCTCCCTCTGGTTTGTCATGCTCAGCTGTCCAGGGTATATACTGTGCCATATACCACCAGAGCGCCTGGTAGGCATCCTCCAGCCATAGCTCCTGCCATACCCGGTGCTCTAGTGCCTTCACCCATTCCTCCAGGGGCTGCTCTCCCAGGAAGGGCATCCGCAGGGCCACTTGCTTCTGCAACCGCTGCACTTCACTGGGGAGACTCTTACCCTGCTGGTATTGTACATTATCCAGGGCCTGGTACCAGATGCCTTTCCTTAATGCATCCCGGCCATCCAGGTCCTCCTCCTCATATAACACCGCTGGTTCCATTCTGTTGCTTTTAGGGTCGCTGTACTGGGACATGCGTTGCCCCCAACTTGTAAATCCACGGAATGGTGTCTCCTGTAGCTGTCCTTCTGGCTGTAGGATCAATCCCGTCGCTTGCCACCAATGTTACGGTACCAACAGTGTACCAAGGGTTAATACCAGATGAACAATGTCCTGCATACAGAATCAGCACTTCACAACCTTGATCAGTTTCCCTGCAAACATGAGACCAAGCTCCACATTTCAGGTTTAAAACAGAAAGACTACTTTATTTGAAGGCAGCACACAGATTTATACACCCTGGCTTCAGGTTACAGAGGCCATGGGTTTAACAGTAAAGCAAACATATGAACAATGCATCAAACCTCTAACAATTGTCTATTCACAGGTAAAACAGATTAACATATTAAGTTAATTAACTAGGGAAGAACGTTTACTCAGACAATCTGATGTTGGGCAGTCTAGTTAACATAATCACACAAGGACACAATCAGTTTACCCAGACAGACTCCTGAGACACAATCAGATCTGAAACATACATAGAATACATCTTATTACAGAATATAGGAACAGTTCTTATTAGCTATAAAGTCTTTTATGCCCACTTGGCTTATAGAGTCACAATTGCTCCCAAAAGGTGCACTCACACCCTGTACCCATCCTGTATTTATGGATACAGGGTGACATAGACATAAGACAGAGTTATGAAAGTACATGGGGTGTCCAGCATATAAAATTCCATATTTCCATGCAGTCTCTGGGTATCCTTAAGCCCATGTACCTCCAGCTCAAAGAATGTTCTATAACAGGCCCTCCAATGTACAGTGGCGAGATTGGTTTCGTCACAGACACTGAACCCAATTTTTTTTTTTCAGGATTCAGATAGAGCATGCAATTTTAAGCAACTTTCTAATTTACACCTATAATCAATTTTTCCTCGTTCTTTTGCTTTCTTTATTTGAAAAAGAAGGAATCTAAGCTACTTTTTTGGTTCAGACCCTGGATAGCACTTGTTTATTGGTGGGTGAATTTATCCACCAATCAGCAAGAACAACCCAGGTTGTTCACCAAAAATGGGCCGGCATCTAAACTTTCATTCTTGCATTTCAAATAAAGATACCAAGAGAATGAAGACAATTTGATAATAGGAGTCAATTAGAAAGTTGCTTAAAATTGCATACTCTATCTGAATCACAAAAGAAAAAATTTGGGTACAGCAAAAAAAAAAAGCCTAACACCTGCATTCGCGAAAACAAAAGCTCCATAATGCAGCCCCATTGATGTCTATGGGTAAAAAGAAAATAATGTTTAAACCTAACACCCTATTAACTATTTTCTCACATATCTAAGCGGTATGCGAAAAAGCTCTCTTGCTCTTCAAGAAAAACTTGTGTTACCGACACAATTAAAAAATATTGGTTAGTAAATATTTATAAGGAATATTTGTCAGGGATATCAAATTAAATGAATTAGTTTAATAGTACAGATAATTTTAAGGGGACAGTAAAGTCAAAATTAAACTTTCATGGTTTAGATAGAGCATGTGATTTAAAACAACTCTCTAATTTACTTCTATTATCAAATTTGCTTAGTTCTCTTGGTATCCTTTATTAAAGAGTCATCCTAGGTGAGCTCAGGAGCGTGCACATTTCTTTAGCAGTCTACAGCAGCAGTGTTTGTATCCATGTATAACACTGCAATAACGAATGTTGAAAACACTGCTCCCAAATGGCTAGAGACACATGTACACTCCTGAGCTCACCTAGGATTACTATTTAACAAAGGATAGCACAATGAACTAAGCAAAATGATAACTAAATTGGAAAGCTGTTTCAAAATTTCATGCTCTCTTCAAAACCTTTAAGTTACTAATTATTTGTATTTTATAACTTAGTGCTGGTGCCTCTGTAATAAAACTCACAACAATCTTTGAGCAGACATTGTAGGAAGAAGAATAAGTAGCCCTTCAGTTTTGAGGGACACTCAATCAAAATTAAACTTTCATTATTCAAATAGAGCATGCAATTTTCAACAACTTTCCAATTTACTGTACTTCCATTAACAAAATGTGCACAGTCTTTTTATATTTAAACTTTTTGAGTCATCAGCTCCTACTGAGCATGTGCAAGAATAAACGTGTATGCATTTGTGAATGGCTGATGGCTGTCACATGGCAAAGGGGGAGTGGAAAAAGACATAACTTTTAAAATTGTTAGAAAAAAAATCTACTACTTATTTGAAGTTCAGACTAAGTGCTATTGCATTGTCTTGTTATCTTGCATTTGTTGATTATGCAAATCTACTGTGTTGACTGGTCCTTTAAACTGAGCTCCTGACTCATTGTTACTTCCAGGTCTATATCTTTTTTTTTACTTATGAACTGCAGAGCGTCGTGTAAGTTTTATTAATACAGATTGAATATAGCCCATAAAAAAAACATAGGAATTGGAAAATATTGTTGAGAATGTGGGAAGCTGCAGATAGTTGTTTATAAAATTACCCTACCGTGATCTTGTTACTCTAGCTTATTGTTCTAACTCCCTGATTAATGTATCTGCTCATTCTCATTCCCATAATCCCAACCTAGATTTATCTCAGCTCACATGCAGCTAGATTACAAGTTTTGAGAGCTATAGGGATTTTAACGACTGCCACAAAAGCGCTGGTATTTACGAGTTTTGAAAAAGCAGGCTTGTGCGGGCGAAATGGTTGAGTTGAGCTCCATATCGCACCGAAAACAAGCGCTGTTTTGACGTGCTCATGCACGATTTTCCCATATACATCAATGGGGAGAGCCAGCAAAAAAAAGCCTAACACCTGCATTCGCGAAAACAAAAGCTCCATAACGCAGCCCCATTGATGTCTATGGGTAAAAAGAAAATAATGTTTAAACCTAACACCCTAACATAAACCCTACGTCTAAACACCCCTAATCTGCTGCCCCCAACATCGCCACAACCTACATAGTTATTAACCCCTAATCTGCCACCCCCAACATCGCTGCCACCTACATAATGTTATTAACCCCTAATTTGCCGCCCCCAACATCGCTGCCACCAACATAATGTTATTAACCCCTAATCTGCCACCCCCAACATTGCCACCACCTACATAATGTTATTAACCCCTAATCTGCCACCCCCAACATCGCTGCCACCTACATAATGTTATTAACCCGTACTCTGTCGCCCCACATTGCCACCACCTACATAATGTTATTAACCCCTAATCTGCCACCCCCAACATCGACGCCACCTACATAAAACTTTTAACCCCTAATCTGCTGTTCCCATTGTCGCCGCCACTATACTAAAGTTATTAACCCCTAAATCTCTGGCCTACCACATCACTACCACTAAATAAATCCATTAACCCCTAATGTAACCCTAACGTAACCCTAACACCCACTAAACTTTAACATAATAAAAATATAGCTAAATTAAATGTACAATTATTAACTAAATAAACCTATTAACCCCTAAACCGCAAGCCCCCCACATCACAACAAGCTAAATTAAACTATTCAAAAAGGATTAGAGTCAGAAATATAGATTTATGACTCAAAAAAAGGGATGCATTTGTTTAGCACTTCCTGTCCCCTGTGCACTGTGTGCAGAATTATTAGGCAAATGAGTATTTTGACCACATCATCCTCTTTATGCATGTTGTCTTACTCCAAGCTGTATGGGCTCGAAAGCCTGCTACCAATTAAGCGTATTAGCTGATGTGCATCTCTGTAATGAGAAGGGGTGTGGTCTAATGACATCAACACCCTATATCAGGTGTGCATAATTATTAGGCAACTTCCTTTCCTTTGGCAAAATGGGTCAAAAGAAGGACTTGACAGGCTCAGAAAAGTAAAAAATAGTGAGATATCTTGCAGATTGATGCAGCACTCTTAAAATTGCAAAGCTTCTGAAGCGTGATCATCGAACAATCAAGCGTTTCATTCAAAATAGTCAACAGGGTCGCAAGAAGCGTGTGGAAAAACCAAGGCGCAAAATAACTGCCCATGAACTGAGAAAAGTCAAGCGTGCAGCTGCCAAGATGCCACTTGCCACCAGTTTGGCCATATTTCAGAGCTGCAACATCACTGGAGTGCCCAAAAGCACAAGGTGTGCAATACTCAGAGACATGGCTAAGGTAAGAAAGGCTGAAAGATGACCACCACTGAACAAGACACACAAGCTGAAACGTCAAGACTGGGCCAAGAAATATCTCAAGACTGATTTTTCTAAGGTTTTATGGACTGATGAAATGAGAGTGAGTCTTGATGGGCCAGATGGATGGGCCCGTGGCTGGATTGGTAAAGGGCAGAGAGCTCCAGTCCGACTCAGGCGCCAGCAAGGTGGAGGAGGAGTACTGGTTTGGGCTGGTATCATCAAAGATAAGCTTGTGGGGCTTTTTCGGGTTGAGGATGGAGTCAAGCTCAACTCCCAGTCCTACTGCCAGTTTCTGGAAGACACCTTCTTCAAGCAGTGGTACAGGAAGAAGTCTGCATCCTTCAAGAAAAACATGATTTTCATGCAGGACAATGCTCCATCACACGCGTCCAAGTACTCCACAGCGTGGCTGGCAAGAAAGGGTATAAAAGAAGAAAATCTAATGACATGGCCTCCTTGTTCACCTGATCTGAACCCCATTGAGAACCTGTGGTCCATCATCAAATGTGAGATTTACAAGGAGGGAAAACAGTACACCTCTCTGAACAGTGTCTGGGAGGCTGTGGTTGCTGCTGCATGCAATGTTGATGGTGAACAGATCAAAACACTGACAGAATCCATGGATGGCAGGCTTTTGAGTGTCCTTGCCAAGAAAGGTGGCTATATTGTCACTGATTTGTTTTTGTTTTGTTTTTGAATGTCAGAAATGTATATTTGTGAATGTTGAGATGTTATATTGGTTTCACTGGTAAAAATAAATAATTGAAATGGGTATATATTTGTTTTTTGTTAAGTTGCCTAATAATTATGCACAGTAATAGTCACCTGCACACACAGATATCCCCCTAAAATAGCTATAACTAAAAACAAACTAAAAACTACTTTCAAAACTATTCAGCTTTGATATTAATGAGTTTTTTTGGGTTCATTGAGAACATGGTTGTTGTTCAATAATAAAATTAATCCTCAAAAATACAACTTGCCTAATAATTCTGCACTCCTTGTATATGGTATGGAACCAAGGATAGGAAAGAAATGGGGGTGGGACAGCGTGTACCTAGGATTAAAATCTAACTTTTATTTCAACACTTAAAAAAAGAAATGTCACATACAATTTAAAAACACAAATTCGCATAGAACTTATAGGAATTAGGACTAGACTATAAAAGTGATTAGACACTTCTGGGAGAGTCCGCAATTGAAAAAGTATCAATGTTTTGATGCTACAATACCTGAATATGGTGGTCTAAGGATATTACATGTGTATATATTCTCTTGTTTCTCTAGCAAATATGTTGCAGTATCAAACTGTACATACATGTGATGTTGCTGTCAATATTTTATCTCTTAAACGAGATTCAATACTGCACAATTCCCCTTCTGACTCTAATCCTTTTTGAATCATTGATTCTTGCATAAGCACTCCAGCTGGTATCCACTTTGAAACTGATTGTGGGTACAAATTAGCAGTCCCTATTTACTCGTGTAGTGCGGTTGCAATTTTTTGTTTTCTCCAGTAAATTAAACTATATTAACCCCTAAACCTAACCCTAAACCTTACCCTAACCCCCCTAACGTTAACATAATTAAATAGAGCTAAACTAAAGTTACAATTATTAACTATATAATACCTATTTAAAACTAAATACTTACCTGTAAAATAAATCGTAAGCTATCTACAATATAACTAATAGTTATATTGTATCTAGCTTAGGTTTTATTTTTATTTCACAGGTAGGTTTGTATTTATTTGTACTAGGTAGACTAGTTAGTAAATAGTTATTAACTATTTAATAACTACCTAGTTAAAATAAATAAACTTACCTGTGAAATAAAACCCTGCCTTACACTAAAACCTAAAATTACAAAAAAAAAAATAAACACTAAAATGACTAAAAATAAATTTAACTAAATTACATTAAAAAAAAACACTTAATTACAAAAAATAAGAAACAAATTATCAAAAATAAAAAAGAATTAAACCTAATCTAAAAGCCCTATCAAAATAAAAAAGCCCCCCCAAAAATAAAAAAAGCACTAGCCTATAATAAACTACCAATGGCCCTTAAAAGGGCCTTTTGTGGGGCATTGCCGCAAAGAAATCAGCTCTTTTACGTGTAAAAAAATACAATCACCCCCCCCAACAGTAAAACCCACCACCCCCACAACCAACCCCCCCAAATAAAATAACTATCTGAAAAAACCTAAGCTCCCCATTGCCCTGAAAATGGCATTTGTATGGGCATTGCCCTTAAAAGGTTTTTACATGCCCTAAACTAAAAATAAAACCCACCCAAAAACCCCTTGAATAAACCTAACACTAACCCCCGACGATCCACTTACATTTTTTTGAAGGATCCAATTGTGGATAAATAGGAGCGCCAAAGGCTAAGGTATAATTCAGGTACCAACACTCTATTCAGTTAAAAATGGTGACAAAGAAGATAAAAACAATTTATTACATTATTATCATAAAAATAAAATGAAAAACAACATAGGTTAAAATATATAAATTTAAAAAAGATGAATCCTACTATAATGATTTATCAAGTAAAAAGAAGCCTAGCCAGTGGCAAGAGTGGAAGATGGCTCTACCATCCAATCTAATAAAACCAACAGGAAACTCTGATATTACGAGGACGATGTGGAGTTTCACCACATGTAATGCATAAAGGTGTTTACACAAAAACAAAGGTGTACAACAAGTCTATTCCAGAAAAAAAAAAAAAGGAACCATAAAAACAATCCAATGTGAAGTGACAACTCAAAAGGTATGTGTAGCGTGGATTGTTTTTATGGTTCCTTTTTTTTTCTGGAATAGACTTGTTGTACACCTTTGTTTTTGTGTAAACACCTTTATGCATTACATGTGGTGAAACTCCACATCGTCCTCGTAATATCAGTTTCCTGTTGGTTTTATTAGATTGGATGGTAGAGCCATCTTCCACTCTTGCCACTGGCTAGGCTTCTTTTTACTTGATAAATCATTATAGTAGGATTCATCTTTTTTAAATGTATATATTTTAACCTATGTTGTTTTTCATTTGATTTTTATGATAATAATGTAATAAATTGTTTTTATCTTCTTTGTCACCATTTTTAACTGAATAGAGTGTTGGTACCTGAATTATACCTTAGCCTTTGGCGCTCCAATTTATCCACAATTGCATTTTCCACTAGACCTATTAGGGGTCTTCTTTGTAGTGTAGCAGGTATATAGTCCTAGGCGCTAATCGCTCTCTTATTCACCTTAGTTATCTATCCTTCACCGATTAAAGGATCCATCCAGCCGGCAAGAAGTCTTCATCCAGACGGCCTCTTTGATCTTCATCCAGCCGGCGAAGTCCTCATCCAGGCAGAAAGAAGTCTTCATCCAGACGGCCTCTTTGATCTTCATCCATCCGACGCGGAGCAGGTCCATCCTGAAGACATCCGGCACGGAGCATCCTCTTCATACAGTCGCCGCCGTAAACTGGAACTTCAATGCAAGTGACATCATCCAAGATGGCGTCCCTTGCATTCCTATTGGCTGAAAGATTTCAATCAGCCAATAGGATTAGAGCTGCTAAAATATATATAAACAATCCAAATCTAGACTAAGCACTCCCACTTGCTAATATCTGATCAACTTCATGGGTGCACTTAAACATTTATGTATAAACCACTGTACAATAAGGCACTCTCTGGTTCTTTTTTAAATTCTTTAATTGTGATGTTTTGGGGGGGTGCCCCTTCTTTAGACTTTATACAATAAAACATGCTACTTACCCCCTTTAAATACCCCACTGCAAATGTCACACACCATCCATCAGCAATCCCCGTTGGGGTCCCAAAGGAGCCACTAGACACAATTTAAAACTACAAAATGAAAAAGGATACAGAATACATATGTCAGACAGCTTATTGAAAATGTATTACCTTAGCATTGTTATCACACATATTAGGTCAATCATATTGTATCACTATGTTCTGTCTCACACCCTTTTGTTAATAAGTACATTCCAGCAGTATGCCGTATGAAACATTTGGTAACAGGAGTTGAATCAGGATATATTTACCTATATTATTAAGATCAAGTGCTATATTAGATTGTAAACATGTGGTTAGCCCGATGATAAACAGATTTAATCGATTTATAATGATACGTATCACATTCATCTTCAATATCATAGCAAGAGACATAATTTAACAATATGTTATAGCAAACTGGATAGCGCTTGATTATTGGTGGCTATATTTAGCTACCAATAAGCAAGCATAACCCAGGTTCTGAACCAAAAATGGGCCGGCTCCTAAACTTTACTTTACTGCTTTTTAAATAAAGATAGCAAGAGAACGAAGAAAAATTGATAATAGGAGTAAATTATAAAGTTGCTTAAAATTGCATGCTCTATCTGAATCATTAAAGAAAAGAAAATTGGGTTTAGTATCCCTTTAAGTCATGCTGTAAAAATATGAATAATACGCAGGTAATTACATACTAGTTGGTGCATAACGGTAGATATTGCATACTGCTGGAATGTACTTATTAACATCAGGGTGTGAGACAGAACATAGTGATACAACATGATTGACCTAATATGTGAGATAACAATGCTAAGGTAAATCATTTTCAATACACTGTCTGACATATGTATTCTGTATCCTTTTTTGTTTTGTAGTTTTTAATTGTGTCTAGTTGCTCCTTTGGGACGGATGGTATGTGACACTTGCGGTGGGGTATTTAACCCCTTAACGACCGACGACGTATGCCATACGTCCTCAAAAAAAAAAGCACTTAACGACCGAGGACGTATGGCATACGTCGTCGGTTTAACAGAGCACTGGAAGCGATCGAAATCGCTTCCAGCTGCTCTAACAGTATTGCAGGCTTGCCTTGAGGTCTAGGCATCCTGCAATACTGTTCCCGAGTGCCGGGACCGGATTGATCACTCCCCCACGAGTGATCACTTCCGGTTTCGCTCCACGTGGAGCCCGGCAGTGTTTCAGAGCATCGGAAGCGATCGGACACGCTTCCGATGCTCTGCTTGTGTGCTAAGTGCCTTAAAAAAATTAAAAAAAAACGAATTAAATAAAAAAAAGCCCTAAATAGCCCCCCCCCCTCCCCCTTCACTAGGCATCCAAGATGGCGATGCCCAGTGCATCATGGGGCCTCTGGGGGTGTCCCTAGCCTGCATCATCATAGGGGCAAGCTAGGGTCACCCAATCTGAGCCTCCCACCCTAAAAAAAAAAATAATAATAAAATACCCCATTTGTCTGATCATGTCAATATTTGTAAATATTGACTATGATCAGTGTGGATCTCCCTCCCTCTCCTCACTTGCCATTTTGTTGGAGAGAGAGAGAGACCTGTATTTAGCAGAGAGAGAGATTTATTTCTTTTATTTGTTAAAAAATATAGAACCAAAGGCTCTTTTCAGAGCCATTAACCCCTAGCTTGCCAGTGATCACTATATATCACTGGCAGTAACATAGGTGCACTTTTTTTTGCTGCATTTTGCTGTCTGTGCATTTTTTTAGGGGTTAATTTTGTTGTTGTAATTTTTTAAAAACCCAAAGGCTCTTTTCAGAAACATTTAGTTAATTTAATTTAATTTTCAGAGCCATTAACCCCTAGCTTGCCAGTGATCGCTATAAATCACTGGCAGTAGCATAGCTGTACTTTTTTGCTGTCTGCGCATTTTTTTAGGGGTTAATTTTGTTGTTGTAATTTTTTAAAAACCCAAAGGCTCTTTTCAGAAACATTTAGTTAATTTAATTTTCAGAGCCATTAACCCCTAGCTTGCCAGTGATCGCTATAAATCACTGGCAGTTGCATAGCTGTACTTTTTTGCTGTCTGCGCATTTTTTTAGGGGTTAATTTTGTTGTTGTAATTTTTTTAAAAACCCAAAGGCTCTTTTCAGAAACATTTAGTTAATTTAATTTAATTTTCAGAGCCATTAACCCCTAGCTTGCCAGTGATCGCTATAAATCACTGGCAGTTGCATAGCTGTACTTTTTTGCTGTCTGTGCATTTTTTTAGGAATTAATTTTGTTGTTGTAATTTTTTAAAAACCCAAAGGCTCTTTTCAGAAACATTTAGTTAATTTAATTTAATTTTCAGAGCCATTAACCCCTAGCTTGCCAGTGATCGCTATAAATCACTGGCAGTAGCATAGCTGTACTTTTTTGCTAGTTAATTTAGTTAATTAATTTAGTTAATTTAATTTAATTTTCAGAGCCATTAACCCCTAGCTTGCCAGTGATCGCTATAAATCACTGGCAGTTGCATATCTGTACTTTTTTGCTGTCTGTGCATTTTTTTTAGGGGTTAATTTTGTTGTTGTAATTTTTTAAAAACCCAAAGGCTCTTTTCAGAAACATTTAGTTAATTTAATTTAATTTTCAGAGCCATTAACCCCTAGCTTGCCAGTGATCGCTATAAATCACTGACAGTAGCATAGCTGTACTTTTTTGCTAGTTAATTTAGTTAATTAATTTAGTTAATTTAATTTAATTTTCAGAGCCATTAACCCCTAGCTTGCCAGTGATCGCTATAAATCACTGGCAGTTACATAGCTGTACTTTTTTGCTGTCTGTGCATTTTTTTAGGGGTTAATTTTGTTGTTGTAATTTTTTAAAAACCCAAAGGCTCTTTTCAGAAACATTTAGTTAATTTAATTTAATTTTCAGAGCCATTAACCCCTAGCTTGCCAGTGATCGCTATAAATCACTGGCAGTAGCATAGCTGTACTTTTTTGCTAGTTAATTTAGTTAATAAATTTAGTTAATTTAATTTTTTTTAGAAATTGTTTTCTGTGACAGATACAAAAATGTCACAGAAAAGATATAGTGCTGAGGAGGCGTATGCCATCCTTGCGTCAGAGTCAGATGCCTCTATTTCTGACTCAGACCCCAATTTTGACCCTGCCATGTGCTCAGATACATCACTAGATGTAGTCTCAACTGATAGTGATGTATCTGTGGCTGCTAGCCCCCCTGCCAGCCCCCCTGCTACCCCCCCTGCCAGCCCCCCTGCTAGCCCCCCTGCCAGAAGGAGGCGTGTTGCTGCCATTGCTGCTGAAGAGTGGGTAACGCCTCATCTCCAGAGGCCAGATATCCCACCCTTCACAGCAAATGCTGGCATAAATATAGATGTGGCAGGTTTTAGCCCCCAGCAGTTTCTGGAAGTGTTTCTGGGCGATGATATATTGGGGAACATTGTCGCCCAAACTAATTTATATGCCCATCAGTTCCGTGCTGCAAAGCCTGGAACATATTTGGCAAAGCAGCAATGGGCCCCCATCAATGTGCCAGAATTCAAAAAATTCTGGGCATTGACTATGCTGATGGGCATCATAAAGAAACCCTCCATTCGCTCCTACTGGAGTACTAGCCCCATCTGCTCTACCCCCATTTTCTCCCAGACTATGTCGAGGAAGAGGTATGAAATGATTCTGCATTTCATGCACTTCAGCGACAACAGCCTGTGCCCCCCCTAGGGAGCATCCCCAATTTGACAGGCTGTATAAAATCCGCCCCCTGATAACCCACTTTTCTGCCAGGTTTGCAGAGGCTTATACACCTGGAAGGAATATATGCGTTGATGAATCCCTAATGAAGTATAAGGGAAGGCTGGGATTCAAGCAGTATATTCCTTCCAAACGCTCCAGATATGGGGTAAAGGTGTATAAGCTCTGTGACAGCGAGACTGGGTATACTCAGGCCTTCCGGGTGTATGAGGGAAAGGATAGCCACCTTGACCCTCCAGGTTGCCCAGAACATATGGGAACCACTGGCAAGATTGTCTGGGACCTGATATTACCCCTAATGAACAAAGGGTATCACTTGTACTTAGACAATTTTTATACAAGTGTCCTTTTGTTCAAGCTACTGTATTGCTTTGATACAGTAGCTTGCGTACAATTAAAAAGAACCGCGCAGGTTTCCCAGGACAGCTTGTACGCACCCGGCTACGAAGGGGGGAGACCTCAGCTCTGCGCCAAGAGGAGCTGTTGGCACTGAAGTACAGAGACAAGAAGGATGTATACCTTCTTACCACCATCCACACAGAGAGGACGGTGGCGGTTTCTGTACGTGGCAGAGCTGAGATCATAAGGAAGCCAGTGTGCATCAAGTCTTATAACCGGCATATGGGTGGGGTTGATCTGGCTGATCAGTTGCTGCAGCCCTACCTAATTATGCGGAAGACAAGGGCCTGGTACAAAAAGGTTGCAATTTACCTAATGCAGATTGCAACCCACAACGCTTTTTTGTTGTTCAAAAAAGCAAACCCCAGAGTTAAAAATACTTTTTTACAGTTTCAGCTCCAGATTATTACGGGGATTTTGTACCATGATGCACCTGCTCCCCGGGCGGTGATGGGAGAGAGCAGAGTTGGGGCTACCCATTTTATTTTTAAAATCCCCCCTACTGCCACAAAGCAGAAACCACAAAAAAAATGCAGAGTCTGTACCAAGAGGGGGAAGAGAAGGGACACCATATATTACTGTCCTGATTGCCCTGGATAGCCTGCACTCTGCATTGGGGACTGCTTCAAGCGGTACCATACAATGGTCAATTTTTAAAAAAATAAATACATTTGCTGTTACATATATATATTTTTTTTTTTGGTTATGTTTACAGTTACTTTTACTGTGCCAGATTTTTACATTTCACTACTCTATTTTTTTCTAAAATTGGGCCTGTTTTTTTTTAACCAAAACCCCTGTCAAACCTATGCATGGGGGACATAGGTGTTCTCAGGGTGCCTTGCAGAAAACAACCTGAAGTATGTTTTTGTAATAACTTACAACAGTCTCTCCTAAATTATAGTCAAAAAGCAATGTGTCTGTAAAAATGAAAATTGAAAAATTACCACCATACACTTTCTCCAATTTTTTGGGCTAAAACGGTTGCTTCAAAGGCATCAAAGCACACCATATACAATACCTTGGGGTGTCAACATTTAAAAAATATACACTTTCATGGCAATAAATAAAAGTGGGGTATGCGATAGGCCCCAAACTAAAGATAGGCCTATCAGAAGAAATACTCTCATTTTTAATAACTAAAATCACAAGTCATAAAATTGTAACATAACCTTCCCAAAATCCTGGCAAACCTATGCATGGGGGGCATAGGTGTACTCAGGGTGCCTTGCAGAAAACAACCTGAAGTATTCTTTTGCAATAACTTACAACAATCTCTCCTAAATCATAGTCAAAAAGCAATGTGTCTGTAAAAATGAAAATTGAAAAATTACCACCATATACTTTCTCCAATTTTTTGGGCTAAAACGGTTGCTTCAAAGGCATCAAAGCACACCATATACAATACCTTGGGGTGTCAACATTTAAAAAATATACACTTTGAATGCAATAAATAAAAGTGGGGTATGTGATAGGCCCCAAACTAAAGATAGGCCTATCAGAAGAAATACTCTCATTTTTAATAACTAAAATCATGTAACATAACCTTCCCAAAATCCTGGCAAACCTATGCATGGGGGGCATAGGTGTACTCAGGGTGCCTTGCAGAAAACAACCTGAAGTATTCTTTTGCAATAACTTACAACAGTCTCTCCTAAATCATAGTAAAAAAGCAATGTGTCTGTAACAATGAAAATTGAAAAATTACCACCATATACTTTCTCCAATTTTTTGGGCTAAAACGGTTGCATCAAAGTCATCAAACCACTCCATGTATAATACCTTGGGGGGTCAACTTTTTAAATATAATCACATTTATGGAAAACAAATAAATTGGGGTATGTTAAAAGACCCCCAAAAAAGACGATAGGCAAAGAAAATATGTTAAATGTGAAAAAAAATCACAAACACATGTCAGACATTTGGCATTGCACCGCCCAAACAAGCCACCAAACCTATGCATAGGTGGTATCACTGAACTCAAGAGATGTTGGTGACCACATATTGGTGTCTTCTTTGGTAGTAACACATAACAGGAGCTGTGAATCCATGTCTAAAGTACAATGTATGTGAAAAATAACACAAAGAAATGAATGCCCAATAGTTTGACAAAGACTAGTGGTTGAATTAGTGTATGGAAAGTGTTAAAACACCTGCATTTGAAATACCCTAGGATGTCTACTTTTCAAAAATATATGGTTTTATGGGGGTAAATTACATTGGCCGGCTTCAGAAATGTCTTAAATAGAACATGGGTGCATGGGATGTGAAAATGGGAAGTGTAAAAAAATGGAATGCGCTTCCTAAAAATAAGGCCTTCTAGCCCCCAGAGAACCCAACACACCTATACATGGGTGGTATCACTGTACTCAGGAGATGTTGTTGAACACATATTGAGGTGTTTTTTGGCAGTAACACATAACAGGAACTGAGAATCCATGCCTAAAGTACAATGTGTGTGAAAAATAACACAAAAAATGACTACCCAAAAGTTTGACAAAGACTGGTGGTTAAATAAGTTCATGGAAAGTGTGAAAATACCAGCATTTCAAATACCCTAGGGGGTCTACTTCTCAAAAATATATGGTTTTATGGGTGTAAATTTCATTGACCGGCTTCAGAAATGTCCCAAATAGGACATGGGTGCATGATGACCGATGTAAAAATTCCAAGTTGAAAAACTGGAATGCGCTTCCTAAAAATAAGGCCTTCTAGCCCCCAGAGAACCCAACACACCTATACATGGGTGGTATCACTGTACTCAGGAGATGTTGTTGAACACATATTGAGGTGTTTTTTGGCAGTAACACATAACAGGAACTGAGAATCCATGCCTAAAGTACAATGTGTGTGAAAAATAACACAAAAAAAATGACTACCCAAAGTTTGACAAAGACTGGTGGTTAAATAAGTTCATGGAAAGTGTGAAAATACCAGCATTTCAAATACCCTAGGGGGTCTACTTCTCAAAAATATATGGTTTTATGGGGGTAAATTTCATTGACCGGCTTCAGAAATGTCCCAAATAGGACATGGGTGCATGATGACCGATGTGAAAATTCCAAGTTGAAAAACTGGAATGCGCTTCCTAAAAATAAGGCCTTCTAGCCCCCAGAGAACCCAACACACCTATACATGGGTGGTATCACTGTACTCAGGAGATGTTGTTGAACACATATTGAGGTGTTTTTTGGCAGTAACACATAACAGGAACTGAGAATCCATGCCTAAAGTACAATGTGTGTGAAAAATAACACAAAAAAATGACTACCCAAAAGTTTGACAAAGACTGGTGGTTAAATAAGTTCATGGAAAGTGTGAAAATACCAGCATTTCAAATACCCTAGGGGGTCTACTTCTCAAAAATATATGGTTTTATGGGGGTAAATTTCATTGACCGGCTTCAGAAATGTCCCAAATAGGACATGGGTGCATGATGACCGATGTGAAAATTCCAAATTGAAAAACTGGAATGCGCTTCCTAAAAATAAGGCCTTCTAGCCCCAAGAGAACCCAACACACCTATACATAGGTGGTATCACTGTACTCAGGAGATGTTGTTGAACACATATTGAGGTGTTTTTTGGCAGTAACACATAACAGGAACTGAGAATCCATGCCTAAAGTACAATGTGTGTGAAAAATAACACAAAAAAATGACTACCCAAAAGTTTGACAAAGACTGGTGGTTGAATTAGTGCATGGAAAGTGTTAAAATACCAGCATTTGAAATACCCTAGGGTGTCTACTTTTCAAAAATATATCGTTTGATGGGGGTAAATTCCATTGGCCAGCTTCAGAAATGTCCCAAATAGGACATGGGTGCATGATGACCGATGTGAAAATTCCAAGTTGAAAAACTGGAATGCGCTTCCTAAAATTAAGGCCTTTTAGCCCCCAGAGAACCCGACACACCTATACATGGGTGGTATCACTGTAGTCAGGAGATGTTGTTGAACACATATTGAGGTGTTTTTTGGCAGTAACACATAACAGGAACTGAGAATCCATGCCTAAAGTACAATGTGTGTGAAAAGTAACACAAAAAAATGACTACCCAAAAGTTTGACAAAGACTGGTGGTTGAATTAGTGCATGGAAAGTGTTAAAATACCAGCATTTGAAATACCCTAGGGTGTCTACTTTTCAAAAATATATGGTTTGATGGGGGTAAATTCCATTGACCAGCTTCAGAAATGTCCCAAATAGGACATGGGTGCATGATGACCGATGTGAAAATTCCAAGTTGAAAAACTGGAATGCGCTTCCTAAAATTAAGGCCTTTTAGCCCCCAGAGAACCCGACACACCTATACATGGGTGGTATCACTGTACTCAGGAGATGTTGTTGAACACATATTGAGGTGTTTTTTGGCAGTAACACATAACAGGAACTGAGAATCCATGCCTAAAGTACAATGTGTGTGAAAAATAACACAAAATAATGACTACCCAAAAGTTTGACAAAGACTGGTGGTTGAATTAGTGCATGGAAAGTGTTAAAATACAAGCATTTGAAATACCCTAGGGTGTCTACTTTTCAAAAATATATGGTTTGATGGGGGTAAATTCCATTGACCAGCTTCAGAAATGTCCCAAATAGGACATGGGTGCATGATGACCGATGTGAAAATTCCAAGTTGAAAAACTGGAATGCGCTTCCTAAAATTAAGGCCTTTTAGCCCCCAGAGAACCCGACACACCTATACATGGGTGGTATCACTGTACTCAGGAGATGTTGTTGAACACATATTGAGGTGTTTTTTGGCAGTAACACATAACAGGAACTGAGAATCCATGCCTAAAGTACAATGTGTGTGAAAAATAACACAAAATAATGACTACCCAAAAGTTTGACAAAGACTGGTGGTTGAATTAGTGCATGGAAAGTGTTAAAATACAAGCATTTGAAATACCCTAGGGTGTCTACTTTTCAAAAATATATGGTTTGATGGGGGTAAATTCCATTGACCAGCTTCAGAAATGTCCCAAATAGGCCATGGGTGCATGATGACCGATGTGAAAATTCCAAGTTGAAAAACTGGAATGCGCTCCCTAAAAATAAGAGCTTTTAGCCCCCTGAGAACCCGACACACCTATACATGGGTGGTATCACTGTACCCAGGAGATGCTGATGAAGACATATGAGGGTGTTATTTGGCAGTAACCCTTAATATTATCAGTAAATGTATTCTTAAATTGCTATTTTGTCAAAAAATCAAATTATTTTTTCCCCCCCCCCCAAACTTTGGCATAGATTGGTGGTAAAATGGTTGCATGAAAAAAAGTCAAAATACCCCAAGTTTAATACCTTAGGTTGTCTTCTTTTAAAAAATATATACATTTGAAGGGTTATTCAGGGATTCATGACAGATATTGGTGTTACAATGTAACTATCGCCAATTTTGAAAAAACATGGTTTTGAAATAGCAAAGTGCTACTTGTACTTATTGCCCTATAACTTGCAAAAAAAGCAAAGAACATGTAAACATTGGGTATTTATAAACTCAGGACAAAATTTAGAAACTGTTTAGCATTGGTATTTTATGGTGGTTGTAGATGTGTAAGAGATTTTGGGGCTCAAAGTTAGAAAAAGTGCATTTTTTTTCATTTTTTCCTCATATTTTATATTTTTGTTTATAGTAAATTATAAGATATGATGAAAATAATCATATCTTTAGAAAGTCCATTTAATGGCGAGAAAAACAGTATATAATATGTGTGGGTACAGTAAATGAGTAAGAGGAAAATTACAGTTAAACACAAACATCGCAGAAATGCAAAAATAGCCTTGGTCCCAGATGGTCAACAAATAGAAAAGTGGTCTGGTCACTAAGGGGTTAAAGGGGGTAAGTAGTATGTTTTTGTTGAAGAAAGTCTAAAGAAGAGGCAAAACCCCAAAATGCACTATTAAAGGATTTATAAAAGGACCAGAGAGTGCCTTATTGTACAGTCATTATTTATATATATATATATATATATATATATATATATATATATATATACATTAACATTAATATTTATTGTTACTCCCCTTTGAGTAAATACATAAATAATATAAATACTAATCAATAATATATCTTGTTTACCATCCTCTTTTTGTCTGGGTAAGAGCCAAAGTGGTGGAGTTTGGGGAGTTATTGGCGGTGAGGTTTTTTACCCCACCAACCTTGAAAATCAACAGCCCCCACTGTGTAGAGCCATAAAAGGTAACAAAGTAACTAACAGCTACCAAGACTCCACCTATAGAACACTTGTAATTCCACTCACTGGTGTCCCTGACTCAGCTTAAAGGGACAGTTTACTCAAAAATTTTCTCCCCTTTAATTTGTTCCCAATGATCCACTTTATCTGCTGGAGTGTATTAAATTGTTTACAAGTAGCTCCTTTACCCTTATATTGGCATTTGAAATTGTTAATTTAGCATGTGGTATCCCCACCTATTCTGAAAGTTTGTGGCCGCGCGTACCAGCTATAGATAAGCTTTGTAAACACAGCCAGCAGAAGAAATTACACTCCCAGTGTGATAAAGCAGATAAGGTAGTAAAATGTTGATTTTCCATTGTTCTCTCAAAGTATTGGTGATTGTTTTAAGGACAGATATAAGATAAAGAAGCAGGTATATGTGCACAATGTGATACAGTAATGAGATCTGATTATACCTACAAGCTCAACCTATTTTATTAGGCTGTGGCTTCAAAACACAAAATCAGAGCTTTAATATACAGAAATAAATCTTAAAAAGCTAATTTTCATACATTTTTTACTCTGCAGTTGGTAAAAAAAGCAATTGTAAATACATTAAGGGAAAAACTATTTTACAGTATACTGTCCCTTTAAGCCTCCTGTTTGCAGGTAGTATCTGGCAAAAGTTAGCAGGTATGACCAACTCAGGTTTTAGTTCTCCTTCAAGTTTATGATGTCAGATCCCTCTCATTTTTCCTATCACAAGTTTCTGCGTTTAATTCTCTTTCCTCTCCCATTCTCTAATATCAGAATCATTTGTCATTTTGCTTTCTAGTTTCAAGTTTGTCTCCTTTCTTCCAATCTCTAGCCTCAGTTATATCTTCCTATTTTTTTTATATCTGGGCTCTCATATGCCCCTCTCCTAATCTGTTTTATCAGGTCTTTCTCCTCATTTGCTTCCCATATTTAAGTCTTAGGTCTCTCTCCTTACCTGCTCCCCATATTTTATTCTCATATCTCGTTCCTCTCACTTTCCCAATCTGTGGCTTCAGGTATTTCTCATCTCTGTCTGACCTCAGGGTTCATATTTATAGGGTTGCCAGATGCCCCCTACAAAATACTGGACAACCAACCAGATAATGGTGATCACACAATAGCCACCCCACTAAAACTCTACCTTAGAATCCACTTCTGGGGGTGCAAAATTACCACAAAGGTAAATATCACAGTTGTAGGAGGTACTGGTGAGATGTTGCATCTATTACTTATTTTATTATCTTCTTTTATTTTTGAATGCCCCTTATCCCTCCCTTACCACTTTTATTGTTCTCCATAAAGTATTGGCTATAGTAAAAAAACACTTTACCTTGGAGATTCAAAGTTGCTGGCACCTTTGAGGTAGTACAACCCCCCCCCCCCCCCAAAGAGCCACTACTGACCCCTCTCTAATTCTGCCCTAAGCCATGTCATACTTATATATTTTTTACAATTGAACATTGATTTTATCTCCTGGATTGGAATGCATACAAAAATAGAGATTAACCTTTGTCAGCCAGTAACACAAATAAAGTAATGAGATTACCCCATTGGCTTCTGGTAATGCAAAAAGAGAAGTTATGTGTCCCCTCCCTTGTCTTGGAATAACACACAACAGTGAGAGATAACCCCCTTGACTGGCTGCTAAACACATAAAGAGACGAAACGCGTAAAAGCATTACAGGCCACTGTACTTTTCTCAGAGATGCTGGGCTTTTCTGAATCAGCTTAACAGTGATTACTCTGGAGTTTCTACTTCCACGTCAAGATCTGAGCAGTGTGCCACATTGGAGTAAATTGGTGACATGATTACACTTGTTTTTATTTTGTAAGTACATCTTTCTATGTGCCTATATTTAATTCATTAAATACTTCTATGTGAGTCGCATTTGTGATCTTTCATCTTTTTAACTTTTTGTTTCCCTTGGTCGCAGTAAAACAGAGATTTTCCCATTCATATCTTTAAGTGACAAATACAGAGCAGAGCTTTTACAGCAGTGACACCAGTGATTTTACCACCTTGGCCACCAGCATTACATAAGGCAGTGATTTCTTTTTTAATCCAGTAACACACACACTAATGATGTAAGATCTTCTATGGCAGAAACAAGACAATTTCTGTCCCATTTGTGCCAGTAACACATCAATAATTTAAACCCTTATGTGGCAGTAGGATTTATCCTTTTTAAGTCAGTACAACACAGTGCACACTTTTATTCCCTTAGTACCAATGTCACAATTTTTTTTCCAGCTGATAAAGAGTTACTTAAAAGACTTTCTGCACACATGACACTGAAGGCACCGATCCTTTTTAAATATGGTCATTGTGAGAAAGCATTGTCACTGAACATACTCAGTAATGTATTGCACAAAAAGTGCCACTTCTTTCTAGCAATATATGAAATGTATCTGGGCATTTAGGATTCTATTTTTTTTGTACATTTAATGGAAAGCTGGATAAAAATAATGAACTGTCCAGTCCAACACTGGACATCTGACATCCTTACACCCCTTTGAATTTCCTTTAACCCTACCACTTTCTGCTCTAATGTATGATTCTCCACTTCCACTTTCAATATCTGTCCTCAAGTCTCTATGATCTCCCCCTCACAAACTCTGGTCTCATGTCCATTTTGTTTCCTGGACCCCCACTCACTATTCACATATCTTAGTCATTTACGTCATTTTAAAATATCTCCATCCTACAGTCTCTGCCTCTAAAACTCTCTCCTACTCTCCTTGTATGTAACAGATCCAGTTTTTTTTATTTATACTCTCTGGGCTCAATTCCATCTCCCAAATCCCCCCACTCTGTCTTTAGTTCTCTCCCTCTCTATGTTCAGGTGTCTCTTATGCCCCTCTAAGCTTTCAGGTCTCAGGTATCTTTCCTCTCTCCCTGTCTCCTCACTTTTTCATAATTTGGTCTGGGGTCTCCCTCACTGCTATTCTATGCTCTCAGTCTCAGGTCTCTTCCATCTATCTCGCTGATTCCAGGTCCAACTGCACATTTTGGTTCCTCTCTCGCCTTTATTTCACTCTCATGTCTCTTTGCTTTACTCTTTATGAGATCTTTTTTTTTTCCTGACCTCTGGTCTCTCTCCCGCCACCTCTCACTGATCTCAGGTCTCTTTCCTCTTCCCCTCCCACTGTCAGGTCTCGCTCCTCCCAGTGTGCTGAGTAAACCTCCCCTCCCTCACATCCCGCCCCCTGCCCGGTTAGTTATGAACTGCCTGGTGCTCTCTGCCTACCTTGTTGCCGCTCAGTGCACACGCCGGTACCCAGCAGGATGGCTATGACCGCAGAGCAGCACCGCATTCCTCTGAGCGATGGAAACTCCATCCCAGTGCTGGGGCTGGGCACTTACTCCAATCCCCGCACGGTGAGTGATGAGATGGGGGAATGGACCATCCTCTCTCTTTTATTAGTTTGTAAACTCCGCGTATATATTACTTCATATTAGTTGTTTGTGCAGAAAAGGACCTGTGCAGAATCAATGACGAGTCATTATAACAGTTGTATACTATATATATATATATATATATATATATATATATATATATATATATATATATATATATATATACTATTAAAAAATATATGCATATACTGTATGATCAAGTCTATATTTTTAATGTGTATGACAAATAGATTATATCTGGATACTTAAGAAATGACATATAGGTTGCTCTATATCTGGATACTTAAAATGACAAATAAATGACAATGGAACTGTAACTAGTTAAATGTAGCTTTCAGGTCTGTGTGTTTTACTTTTTGTTGTACACAATATTAATATTCTTGCTACCAAATACACTAAAACCTATTGCTTGATTTAAAGGGACCTGAAACACTTTTATTCTGTTTCATGATTCAGATAAAACATGCAATTTTGAATAGCTTTAAATGTATTTTTATTATTAAATTTGCTTCATTATCTTAGTATCCTTTCTTGAAGGAGCAGCTATGTATTACTGTTTGCTAGCTGAACACATTGGGATATGTGAAATCAGCACCTTGCTGCTCTTAAGCCTACCTATGTATGCTTTTTAACAAAGGATGCCAAGAGACAGAAGCAAATTAGATAACTGTACTAAATTGGAAAGTTATTTAAAAATTGCAAGTTCTATCTGAATCCTAAAAGTTTTAATTTTGACTTTACTGTCCCTTTAAGGGTGATAGAGACACAGAGACTGAAAAAAACAAGCATTGACATGCCAACAAGGGGTTAAATAAATTTATTAGTACGTTTTTATATGCAGTCTGTGGTTTTCTACACTCTCTGTGTGACTGTAAGGTCTCTATAGTGTAATTCAGTAGGGGATTGCTTACAAAAGAATTGGTGGAACAATTTGAAAGCTTGAAATCTTGCAGTACAAAAGTATGTTTTTAAGTACTAGTTGGTTGAAGGGTGATGGTCTCTATCCAGTGCCGCCCCATAAGTCCTGTTTATGTTATGTAGCTGTTTCACTTAAAGGACCAGTAAACACAGCAGATTTGCATAATCAACAAATGCAAGATAACAAGACAATACAATAACATTTACTCTGAATTTCAAATGAGTAGTAGATTATTTTCTAACACATTTCAAAGTTATGTATATTTCCACTCCCCCTGTACCATGTGATAGCAATCAGGCAATCACAAATGCATATACGTATAGTCTGAGTTCTTGCACATGCTCAGTAGGAGCTGGTGACTCAAAAAAAGTTTAAATATAAAAGACTGTGCACATTTTTTTAATGGAAGTAAATTGGAAAGTTGTTTAAAATTACATGCTGTATCTGAATCATGAAAATTTTATAAAACCTGAGTGTCCCTTTAAACTCCACTGTGTCTCTCATTCTTTACTAAATCAGTTTTATACAAGTAAGAACTCATGAAGTGGGAGTGACTGGAGGTGAACTTTAGTGGACTTTGCCCCGTGATATCAAATTCCCATCAATACATACAGGCAAATTCCATCTGTATATACACACTCATAAAAAATAACTTATTTTTCCACATATCCATTTGTACACACAAGTTTTTTCTTAGAATGAAGACATTAATGGGTCATGAAGTTGCAATAATATAATGTTCAAATTTATTAAAGTGCTATTGCATAAACTGATACTTAGAAAAGAAAAAAATAGAAAAATAGGAGCGCTTCTAATTTTTCTATTTTTTCTTTTCAATTTATTTTTTTACTCACTTAGGGGAAAGTGAGTTTTTAATTAGGAGCTGGTGTCAGACAAGTTTTAGCACCCAAATACTCCTATTTCTTCCATATAAACTGATACTTAGATGTGTTTGACACCTTCAAGTTGAAAGGGACATTAAAGGGACCGTCTACACCAGATTTTTTTTGTTTAAAAAGATAGATAATCCCTTTATTACCAATTCACCAGTTTTACATAATCAACACTGTTATATTAATACACTTTTTATCTCTGTGATTGCCTTGTATCTAGGCCTCTGCAGACTGCCCACTTATTTCAGTTCTTTTGACAGACATGCATTGTAGCCAAACAGTGCTGAATTATAAATAACTCCCTGTGAGTGAGAACAATGTTATCTATATGACACACATGAACTAGCAGTGTCTAACTGTGAAAAATTGCCAAAATACACTGAGATAAGAAGCAGTTCAACAGCTTAAAAATTAGCATATGATCCTACCTAGTTTTAACTTTCCACAAAGAATACCAAGAGTGCAAAGCAAGTTTGATGATAAAAGTAAATTGAAAAGTTGAAAAGTTTAAAATTGCATGCCCTATTGGAATGATGAAAGTTTAACTTTGACTAGACTGTCCCTTTAAAGGGTTATTATAGCGAAACAATGACATGCTCTAATTCAATTAAACATATTATTTTATCACTAGCGATTCTGCAATACAATTTTTAAACACATACTTAAAGTGCCACCTGAGAGCCGCAGATTACTGCTGGTCATGACCAAAAACCGCTGCTTACCCAATCGCAAGTACTAGTCTCACAGCTTTCTCAGCAGCAGTTTCCACTTGAGACCAGCAGCACTCTGCAGCTCCAAAGCAATACTTTTACTATGTGTTTAACCATTTTTAGTCACTATTGATAAAATCACATGCTCAAACAAATTAGAGCAAGTCATTTTGTTTAACTGTAATGGTCTTTTAAACACCTCTAACTTTAGGTTTCATCCAATTTGTCTAGAGGCTAAAATGTAAAATCTGTAACATAGTTTTCAAGAATTCTCTATAACTGCAATTTGATTTGGAACATTTGCAGGATACCGAATTTGCTTTTTGGCTTCTCTAGGGAATTTGGAGCAAGCACAATTTTCTTTACAAAAGCAAAAAGCGTCTAATGTCCATTGAAATACTTGTTCAGAGCTGAACATATTTGTAACCACTAATCACTGACCGTATTCATCTCAGGATGAGCAGTCTATTGGTGCCCCAGAACTGTCTAACTGAATGCATCACTGTTTTGCAATAGTAAAACACGAAAGTGCTGTAACTCATTAGAGCATTTCTTATTGTAGGTTAAGCCCCCTTTAAAGGGCCGTAAAAAGACAATTAAATACACTACAATAATCAACACATTTATAATAAAAAGGGAATGCAATGACACATAATCTGAATTTGAAGTTGGCAGTATATTTTTTTCTGGCAAATATATAAAAAAAATCATTCTATTTCTCAGCCCCCTGTATCATGTGGTCCCTATCAGCCAATCACATACTTTTGCATATGCTCCATATGATCTGGTGCTTCAGAAAATGTGCATAAAAAAGCAAATTGGAAAGTTTTTGCAAATTGCATACATCTGAATTATTAATGTTCCATTTTGTATTCAAAAGAAAATGTAGTCTGTTAATGTTATGTAAATATATTTTTTTAAAAATGTATTGGTTGTTAAAATATTTAATAAATAAGTAGATTTTACAAAGTACTTTAGTTTATATAAAGTAAGCCATGTTGAAACCTAGGTTTACCCTAATCTCTTCTACTATGGAGAACTAGGGACAGATAAAGTGTGGAAACATTTGCAGTTTGGAATATAGCAGTGTTAAAATAATTGTATTTTTCAGGGTTAGTCCTTTTAACATTGTTATATTCTATACAGTCTCCACATAGCCATTGTTTCCACAGTTAATATATGCCTTTTTGTCCTCAGCAAAATAAATTTGATGAGGGAAACTTAGGTTTCAAGATGGCAACACCCATTTCTTTATTTAAACCGTTTTCAGAGGTAAATTACTGGAAAAGGGGACAACATAAATTATATTGCAAAGTTTTTTTTTATCCATTTTTTTTTTTTTATAAATATAATTAAGCATTTCATAAGACAATCTCAAAATGTTAAATGTCCCTTTAAGTGCAAGTGAATGAAGCTGAGGGCTTCACATTACTACATGATTCAAAACAATAATACTCCATTTAAAGGGGCTTTTTAGTGTTTTAAACACTTTTGAATATATATATATATATATATATATATATATATATATATATATATACTATGCCTTTTTAATGCTGAGATCAGAATATTGACATATTCCCAATACTGATCTTAAAACATAAAGGGATGTTGATTAATGCCAGGTAAGAATAGTATAGGTGTGTCCTCATGTATCATTGTCCTCATACTGTATATCCCATATTCAGCACCTGGAGTTGTAAAAGTTGTCAGAATTGCTAACAACAAAAAAGGTGAAAAAAATGATAATTAAATTTTAATATTGAACTGTACACTTTTTATGTCCCTTTAATGTGCCAGTTCATTGTTTTACTATGGTCATAGTTCATACTTAGAAAAACATGTAATAAAAGGTTCAAAAGTCATTTGGGGAAGCAAAGTGCATCTGTGTTAATTCAGCGTCTTTCCTGGTCAGACTTCGGTTATTGGAATAGTAGCATAAGCTGAAGGAATATAAAAGTATGATAGAAAACACAATACAACATGCTTTTATATACAGTGGTTGGTTGTTTGCTGCTGTCAATTCAGTATTCTCATGCACCTGTTGGGTAAATTGCACATACTAGATAATTTATGAAAAAAATGGCTAACTTTTTAGTAAAAGCAAAAATCAGCTTAATATTTCAAATTTAGAATCCAACAAGTACATTGATGAGCCGTTCAGACTTTTTTTAGGAGGCAATCAATGTTTATAGGTCTATGTAAAATAATCCAAAGAGTTGGGAAATTCTAGTATACATAACTTCCTGGCTCCTGGTATCTTACAAACTATGATGTTAACAATTCAGTTAATGTGGTTTGTTAGTATCTTAAAGCCAAAAGCACCTACATTCACATAATGGTCACATAATTTGTACGGAAATGACAGTTACCTGCTAGCTGGAGTGGCGTGTGCTACTTACATGGTATGTGTGCAGTATGTTATATCTTGAGGAAAAGGAATTTCCCCAATATGTAAAACCTTAGCAATCATGTACTAATGAGTTACATGACACACTTCACTGTAAAGAGGTTAACTATCAAAGATGTATTCCCATACCCCTCTGGTAGTATATAGGTGTAATAGTGGCTTTAAATAAGCCCACTCCATCTTGCACCTCTGTAGTTCTTACTTTGTAGGTGAACTGTACTGCTGTGCATCTTAGGGGGGGGGGGATGACTGCTTAACATCTCCTGCCCCAATATGTAGCACAGAAGAGATTTTGCTAGAGACCCCTTCATCCATAAATATCTTCATGGTACAGCAGTCATTATCTGTGTTTAAGAAGAGTATGTGACACCTCATTTGAAAGAGTGGCTTTATCTATTTCATGTGAGGGGATTCAACCACATCTGGGTGGTAGGGGTGAAGATAGGGGCCCAAGTGGATCCCCCGTCACTTGGGGGGTCATTTGAATGAATGATTAGGTGGGTGGGGTTAGATATATCAGTACCACAGAGCACTTCTTCATCAGAACGTTCTAGTGCCACTACCTAGTGTTACAGGTAATTGTGGTAATAACCTACATTATAGAGGGGTGTGTGATCTTACACTTGAAAAGGGCGGCTATATACACCCCTGTATTCAGGTGCCTCATCATTACAGCCCTAAGATAACAATCAGTATCATTGTAAAGAGGACAACTCTTCAGTATCTTCTGTTTGAAGGACATTTCTTTGTTCAAACAGTTTTGCAGCAGCTTTGCAAATTTGCACGTCACGCAGATGTTGACTCATTTCCAAGTATTTAAAGTGATAGGAAAGTCAAAATCTTGCATGATTCAGATAGAGCATCTAATTTTAAGGTAATTTTAAATTTACTTCTCTTTTCAAATATGCTTTGTTCTCTTGGTGCCCCTTGTTGTAAAAGAACACATATCCTACACTAGTGGGAGCTAGCTGCTCATTGGTGTCTGCACGCATTTGTCTCTTGTGATTGGCTAACTAGCTGTGTTCAGCTAGCTGCCGGTAGTGCAAAGCTGTTCATTCAGCAAAGGATAACAAGAGAATGAAGCAAATTTGATAATAGAAGTAAACTGGAAAGTTGTTTAAAATTGAATGTCATGAAAGAAAATGTTGGGGTTTCCTGTCCCTTTAATACTAGTACAAAAATTCCCAGTAATGATACACAAGTAGATTTCTGTTTAAAAGTATAGTGTTTGGGGGCTACACATTAGTGAGGGATTCTTAAACTGGATACTTTTCTTGAGACAATTTCACATAAATAACTAAAAGAGCTGAGGTCTATGTATGAAGCAGACAATCCCCTAGATTTTCAATAATAATTACCCATAGAGGTATAATATGTTTTGACTACATATCTGTAAAAAAATTTATTTAAAAACTCTCATTAAAAAAAGCCAAAAATGTATATCCTATAACTACTTTGGCTTTAAGCAAAGGAGTTAAAACATAGATATATTTGTGATTAAGAGCTGCAGAGAACTGCTGGTCCTGAGTAGGAAACAGTATGGTGAGCAAATCGATAATGGGTATGGCATGGCTTTGCCAATCACCAGCATAGCCTGTTCGGGACCAGCAGTTATCTGCTTCCTTAGTAGAATTTAAACTATGTGTTTAACCCCTTTGTATGAGTTAAAAACATATAGTTAGAGGGTCAGTAGTGCTAAATTTACATTCTCTAACAATTTAGAGCATTTACATGTTGCATTACAATGTCACTTTAAATCCATCTCCAGGCTAAACTTGAGTTCCTATATTCAGTCCTGGAATAGTGTTTTTTATTTGTACCTGTCATTTCTGTACTTTGGTCTCGGAAACCCCCTCCCATCTTTATTTTATTGCTGTTAATTCATTCATTTTTTTTAATGATACTGTCACGGGTACACAATGATCCTAGAAAGACTGTCCTAAAAATAACTGTGTAGAAAAACTAGTTATATCAGTCAGTACCTTGTCTTATGCCAGAATGTGAGACATTCTGCCCTTCATTTAAATAGAATCTCCGTCACAGTTTCAGCTGCATCAGATTTGAGCTTGTCTGACGAAGCAATAAATAAATGATGCGGCTGTGACTGTAATATCATTTGACACTGTTAATCCCATGCCATTGGATGGAGAATTTATCTTGAGGCAATATCTTCTATCATGAGAAAGTAATGAGATCTGTAGAATACACATCATGTTGTTGCTGCACATCTGTATAAAAATAGTTTTTGTTCTCTGTTTAAACATGAACTCTAAAGTCTGTGAAATATTGCATAACTTCACTCCAAAATGCATTCTATATTTTGTGGCAGAGTAATGAGGTGTGTGTAGGAAATTTGGCCAAAATAATCATAGTTACCAGAATCAGAGAGCGTTTTAATTCCTTAGTGGCCTTACTGCCGACTGTGCGTGAACTTGTCTTGACAGTAAATAATTTAGATCTTTCAATTACTCCGGCCATGTGTGTATTTTGGAGAATTTGGAAACTAAAACGGAAAAAATATGTACATATTATTTTTTTTAATAAAATGTCGAAAATATTTTTACAGCCTGCTGAGCTGGGACGTGAAAGGTAGAGGCCTAGATTATTAGCGGAGTGAAAAAATGTTAGCATTATGGTGTGTTAACATTGCGGAAAAGCAATCCATACTATGTTAAAGGGACACTGAACCCAAATTTTTTCTTTAATGATTCAGATAGAGCATGTAATTTTAAACCACTTTCTAATTTACTCCTATTATCAATTTTTCTTCGTTCTGTTGCTTTCTTTATTTGAAACCGAAGGCATCTAAACTATTTTTTTGGTTCAGAACCATGGAAAGCTTTTTTTTTATTGGTAGGTGAATTTACCCACCAATCAGCAAGAACAATACAATGTGTTCACCAAAAATGGGCCGGCATCTAAACTTACATTCTTACATTTCAACTAAAGATACCAAGAGAATGAAAATAATTTGATAATAGGAGTAAATTAGAAAGTTGCTTAAAATTGCTTGCTCTATCTGTATCACGAAAGAAAAAAATGTGGGTTCAGTATCCCTTTAAGGACCAGGGCTATTTTTAGATTTCTGCAGTGTTTGTGTTTAGCTGTAATTTTCCTCTTACTCATTTACTGTACCCATAAATATTATATACCGTTTTTATCGCCATTAAATGGACTTTCTAAATATACCATTATTTTTTATCATATCTTATAATTTACTATAAAAATGATAAAATATGATGAAGAAATTGAAAAAAACCCCACACTTTTTCTAACTTTGACCCACAAAATCTGTTACACATCTACTGTACAACCACCAAAAAACAACCATGCTAAATAGTTTCTAAATTTTTTCCTGAGTTTGGAAATATCAAATGTGCGCTCCCGCCTCCGCCATCGAGCACGTGCCCAGACACGTGCGCGCTCCCGGCACGTGATCCCGCCCCCCTCTGTCATAATTCTCCCCCAGTGATGGCCCCCACCCACCTCCCTGCAGCAGCTCCCACCAACGATCGCACCATTGCTGGCCGATGCAGAGAGGGCTACAGAGTGGCTCTCTCTGCTACAGTGTTTGAAAAAAAGCATTGCAGTGATGCCTCAATATCGAGGCATCACGGCAATACCTTGAAAGCGTCTGGAAGCGATCAGGATTACTTCTAGACGCTTTAAACCCCTAACGACAAACAGGGTACGTTGTTGGTCTTTAAAGACCACTTTGTGTCTGACGTACCCTGTACGACGTGTGGGGTTAAAGGGACATAGTGTTAGAGCATGTCATTGTAACACTACTCTATTCACAAAGAGATTAATTTCATGCAAATTGTAGGTGATTTGAAATCATTATGCATTAACTATCCATTATCAAGGGCCAAACCCACTAAGTTACTCTCCTGCAAGAAGAGTGGAGTTAGCCCTTCTCAATTCACCTTCAATTCTGCTGTATTAGGTGAATTGTACATAGCATTAACTATGCAATGTACAGGGTTAACTCAGCTATTCTTGCAGGCAATACTCACTGGGTTTGGCCCTTGATAATGCATAGTTAATGGTGGGAATTGAAATGTTTAATTTCACCTGCCATTCACCTCTTAATGACTAGACCCCTATGTGTTTATCTTCCACAAAGTGATTCAACATACAGAGGGCCACTCAGTAGCTGTGACATAGGTTATATTTGGAAGGGTCATGTGTCTGCTGCTGCTTACTGGCTTATCAGCTGTGTATACTCAGAATCAGCAGTTATCTGTCACACCCTAGTCGGACTATATTTTTACACAGACTTGCAGGATCACAGGTGATAAAACACCATGCTTCATGAAATAGTTCCTGTCAGTTTTGCACTACAATGTCCCTTTAATTGCTAATGTAAACTATGCATATATAACAAGTTAAATGTCCCTTTAACAGGCTTTTAATAGAAAATGTATATTTTATATTAATACGTAAATATGATACTTATATTAATCTCTTATTTTTAATGCACTGCAAAAACATGGGTGTACCATAGTATCAGTCAATTATATCTTCTTACAAAGGAAAACAGAATGTTTACTAGTCTGCCATGGGGTAGATAGGTGGTGTCTTGATGCAGGGTCATTTATGTGGTTTATTTTGCTTTTTCATTTTCAGGTGTGTGGTACAAGATACACAAATCATTTTATGAACATTGTTTTAGCAGAATAAGTGCCACAAGCACATTGGATTAACACACGGTACCGTGCATGGTAATACTAGTTGGAGAGAGGGAGTAGTTGTTTGGGGTTTAGAGGGCCATATAAAACCAGTGGAGGACCACACTTGGTTAGGAAGCCTAGTGTAGATGCTATCAAAATAAAAAACATAAATACTAACCCCATCCTGAATCTTTCAGTACCTTTCATATCTCAAGAACATAAAGGGAACAAATGACAATATTCAATTAAGACTGTCATCTTGTTTGAAGTTTTTTTCAAGCAAAGATGGCAAATCTCCATACAATACACCATGAGTGACACTCACATTGCTAAGCAGGGGTCATGCCTCACCCAGTACAGTGACTAAAACCCAACCCCAGGGTCCACAGTGATGCTGTGCATGGAACCCAGTAAGCAAAGCTTCTTTGTGGCCTGTTGCACATTCTTAGTCATGAGCTTGTTGTGTCATTTGATGGTCTTTGTCCTCAGTCTCAGTCGGCCTAAGAGCCGAGAAACGTGTAGCAAAAGTATTACATTGTTTCACATGCTCTCCGAATAGGAATGTTTTTAAGGTGTCTGTTTGCAGTTGTTTTGCAATAAAGTATTACTTTTTGACACCGCCGTCTTAAACCTTCCTTATGTGAGCTTATCACTACCAGACAAACGGACCGTTGGGATTCCAGTACAGAGACCGGGGATAGCTAGCTGGTTAGCTGTAATAACCAGCCCTTCCACAAGCACATTGGTGTGCTCTTCCAAATTAAAAGTTCAAGTGCTAAGGAGAAAGGGAGAGTGCTGCCTACTACATACATGGTGAAATTTGTGTGCGGGGACTTCCATCTTTCTGCTCACCATCTGAACGTTTTCTAAAGGACTGTATCTCAGATTACAGATATGTATATGCTATATGAAGCTTAATTAGAATCCGTAATCCATTATCTTATTTGATACATTGTTTGATCCGTTTTGTTTATATTCATAGAACGGTATTACTATATGTAAAGGTATAGCACCCTCTTGTGATTATTATCACTGTTTGTTCAAATCAGTTACATCACACTTGGCTACCTATGGAGAGAGGGTCTCTGTGAGTTTAGATTTTGTCCTTATTCGCTAGGTGATGACAGTGGTCTGTAGTATGACGGTGGTGTAGCAGAATAAGACGTATACTATGAGTCTTCCTGTGTGTAAGTCTGAGGAGCACATGTAAACAGACTATGTGAAGACATAGATAGCTTTGCTGCCACAGTTGCCCTGCTGTTGTTTGCTGACCACGGCTCTAGAGCCAGCAAAAATATTGGCACTGCCATTACCATTAAGCACAAAATATAAGCTGCACTGGTAAAACTCAGGCTAGGTGGCAACGCTGTGCTTGGTGCATCTAAGAGGGATTAGAGAGTAAATGTTAAATTCCCTTATAGACTAGGTATACTGATACCTTCTGGAATCCAAAACAGTTGGTGAATATAGATCAACTTATGCTCTTTGTCATTATACCTTATGACAAGCCTACTAATGTCTCATTTCATTTACTATCTACACCTTCTATGTTCTCAAAAAAATAGAAAGAAAATATACTGTACTGTATATCTAGATGGATAGATGAATGGATAGATATATAGATATAAATGTGTAAATATATAAGATGCACACTTATATCATTCATATCTATCTTCTGTTTAATCTGTCCATATCTGATAGATACAGTAAATCTGATAGATCACTAGATGTATATACAGCGAGAGAGAGAATGAGAGTGTAAGATCAAAGACTATTATTTGAATGTAAAGGGAGGAAAGAAAAGTATATAACTTAAATGATTTACTGACTTATCCAAATATCATAAATAATATGAAAGTGTATTTAGACATCGTAATATGTTACAAAGTCTGTGACATTTCCAGTAACCTTATCTTTACATTTTAAAACTATAAAACAAAATTAATACAAAGACAGGAACAACTTCACAATTTAGGATATTGTGACTCTCCAGCTCATTTATCCAAAATTATCCCATCAACCCAACACATTTTAAGTACAAGTATTCTATTACCAATGTTTTGTAGATTTAGTTCTGGCTCAGTAGCTTAAAACATTAATTGGCTCAATGAGTTACTAATGGAATGGCTGTCAGCCATCTTTCATCTTACTACAGATGGTGATGTTTTTCTTTTGAGTAAACTGATATTTTAAGTGGTTTTGCCAACATATTTGAAGCTAAACATTAACTGGGCACATGACTCGCATGGTGGGTATTTATACTATTACTCATGATGTAGCTTCTGATTTGGGGTCTCGTATATATATTCCTTATAAATCATTTGATTATTTATTACAGGGAAATGTTTGTTTCAGGATACCCCTACATGAGCCTGTTTTATTGTACAATAAAAGTTATTTTAAAATTGATATTTTTTTTTCTATTTATGTGCAACATAAGCGGCAATGTTCATCCACCTGCTGCAGTGTGGGATTTGTAGTTTCCCTCTTCCATTTCCAGTTTAAAGATAGGAGCAGAGGCCTTGTAGCAGAGTCTTTCATAAATACAATGATATGCTCCCTACTTTCAATACCTGCATCATTACCACTGCCTTTTTATTGAAAATGATTTGGAAATTTCTTTTCAAAATGTAATTCTCACTCATTAAATTTTGTCATATTCAAATCATTCTCCCTAGATAACTATGCATTTAACCCCTGCAAAGAGATTAAACACATGGGTAAAGTCCCACCCATGAGTGACAGTATTTCATTATTATTATTATTATCAGGTATTTGTAGAGCGCCAACAGATTCCGCAGCGCATCTCCCTCCCTTTTTCATCATTGCCTTTACCATCATGGACCTCTCTAGAATGCAATTTCAGGCTTTTTCTTTATATTGCAGCTTTACCTACTGTTTAAGAACACACTTGTTTAGAGAAGCCTGTTGCCTACCCCCTAAAATAATTCCCTAGCTCCTACCCCACCAATATAACCTTGCTGTTTAGTCTCATATTTTGCAGACACCACAGACATTAACAGTTCTCCAAGTAATTTTGTCCCATGTAGGTCTAATTTAATCTCTATTTTGTAGGATTTCATTAGAAGTGTCTCAAGAATTAATATGTATTGGTACTCTTACATATATATTGCTGTGCATTTATATGTGTCACGTTGCATGTATTTTGCTTCCATTTTTATGTATTCTTGTTGTATATCATTTTAGTATTTTTTTTTAACAGATGTGCTCAGGCAAGCTGCAACTAGAACACACTTTCATATGGGCAAGACTCTTTTGCCTCTTCCACTCCCCACTGGGGGTTGATTTCTGCTGCTCTCTCTTTTATATACTTTTTCTAGAGGCAATACTGCAGTATATAAATATTTTCAGCACAGATTACAAAGACAGCAATTTCAGATGACAAAATAAATGTAAAGGAATTATTTGTAAACAATGGAATACACTCCAGCAGTTAAATGGATAAATATTACAATACACAATACACTTTTAAAGGGAGAATAGACTCGATATCTATAACTTCTTTGTTCATTTTATTGAAAAACAGATGCAGGGGAAATATTTCTTTTATGGTTTTGGGGTGTTTCACTTTTCAAAACCAGAGTTGTGGGAGTTGTTCCTATCAACCCAAGAACAACCTATTCTAAACATGGTTCATCAAGAACTACATCTTCATAATGGGTGCTGCAATCTTGAAGGTTAGGTATTCTTGCACTCTGTGATGGAAGCACTGCAAATTGACAGATCATTAATGTTTTTGGCTTTCTGTCAGCTGTATTTTGCACTTTGGCTTAGCGTTCATAGTACAAAGCAGGAGCATTATATTTTTTAGTAGGTGCATTGCTCTGTATTATTTATGTGCTCCAATATGATGGCATCCATAATAAAAATGTGGAGCTTCAACAAGTGGCACCTGTAAAGTTTTAAAATAAGCAAAAGGCTTAGAAGAGCACTGCAGGTATTGGAGTAATAACAATAACATGATGAGTAGTAACCATTCTGTTGAAGTAGTGTCCAGCAAGTACCTTTAAAACATGTATTATTATGCAACGCACTGCTTAATTGCTAATATATGCTATGAATTAGAAGTGAGGGTAAATTATCCCCTTTATAAAATCAGATCTGTAATGTTAGGGACATTTAAGATGGAGTTTAATTCATCAGTTGTAATGAAGATGTGCTATAATTTTTTAAAATAGAAATGATATTCAAATGTTCCTGTGTGAGCTAAAGGTTCTCCAATCAACGCTCTCCCCTTATGGCATTTTTGTTCTAGCTTGAGAGCTAACAATTCAGACCGTTAGCTCAAAGAAAAATTCAGCAGCTGAGGGCGGGGTATTTGAATTTCAGCGCTATGTTAAAAAGTAAGTTATAGCGCATCTTCATTACAACTGATGAATTAAACTATCACTTACATTCCGGATCTGTTTACCATCACTATCTCTTTAACTTGACCTATAACGGGCATTAAGACAATACTACAGTAGTATTACAGTACTTTGTAAAGCATTTTTTTTTTTTATTGAAAAACATATACTTATATGAAGGGATATTATTAAATTGTTTTACATTTGTATTTAACATTTCATTAGTCCGTTACACTATATATAGCTTTTTGCCACTGTCAATCAATTCCCTCCCAGTGGCTATCCCTCTGTATCTCTGGTGTATGATCTCTTTTTAAAGCTGTAATCATACAATAAAACATGAATCGGAGATACACGGCTAGATAAATATATAGTGTTCTCCATAGAACATTTTGTCAGCCAGGTGGCATAATGAAGTAGCCGTGTGGGGGCAGTGTAATATCTTCTGATATTATATTATTTTTAGCTATCCAAAGCACACATTAATTTTATAATTTAATATAAATGAATGTAATTATATTTTGTGCATTACAAATTGAACATTTTTACTACTGGCTATTTTTAGCTTAATATTGGCAAGAATTGTGTCTGGTGTTCAGTAAAACCAGCCGGGTGGTGCACCTGCTAAACATGATCCTGGGAAGAACCCTGTATATATATGTATATACCTTTACCTTTGTATATATATGTGTGTGTGTGTGTATATATATATATCTCAGGAATTTAAGCTTAGGAGCAGGCCCATTTTTGGTTCAGAACCCTGGGTAACTCTTGCTACCCAGGTGCTAAACCAAAAATTGGAGAATTTTTATATTACCATCAGTTTCCAAACTTCACTATTTCAATATAAACTAGGCAATGGTTAGCAGGTGCCTAGTATTTAATCACATAGTCCAGTATTTAAAGGGATACAAAGGACAAAATTAAAACTTGCATGGGTGCATTTTTATTTGAAATCAAAGCATTTTTGTAATATACTTCAGTTAAAAAAATGCTTCTAGCAAATGGTATTACAGTTTCCCCGTAGCATAAACACATATCCTGTGAGTGCCAGTGCCCAAGTATTTAAAAGCCACTCCGCAGAGAGTCAGCAGTGGCTTGTATGACACAAATTACATCTTCAGAAGCAATACACAGCACGACGAGCTCTCTAAAAAGGTATAGTGTCTGAATACTGGTGCATGAATGTGTGTATGCCGCAGAAAAATGCTAATAGATTTTAAATTGGAAGTATATTGCAGAAAATCCTTCTATATCAAATTTAAATGCACTTATGCACATTTCAGTTTTGACTTTCTATACCTTTAAACTCTCTGTTCAGTAAAATATATGTTAAAATGCAGAACAGTTAAATGATGAGGTCCAATATGAGACCTGGTTTAGCATATGTTTTGAAAGGATGCAAGGTTCTGATACCTGATTTACCATATGGATGATGGGCTACGAGGCTTCCAAGACATGATTTTGCATATGGGTGACAGGCTACAAGGTTTCTGATACCTGATTTGGCATATGGTTCATGGGCTACCAGGTGTCCCCAAAAAAATGTGCCCAACACTATTGGCAAGTGTGTTAGCTCATCCTGGGGCCCGGGTCCCTGGCTCCAGTAATCTCTTTTACCCCCTGATGACAGCCCTGTAAGACTGACAGGCTAAAAGGCTTTTGAGGCCTGATTAGGCATATAGCTGATGGGCTACAAGGCTTCTCAGACCTGTTTTGGCATATGTTTAATGGGCTGCAAGGTTTTGAGACCTGAATTGGCATATGGTTAATGGGCTACAAGGCTTCTGAGATCTGATTTGCCACATGGCTGATGGACTACAAGGCTTCTGAGACCTGATTTGCCACATGGCTGATGGGCGACAAGGCTTCTGAGACCTGAATAAGCATATATAGCCGATGGGCTACAATGTTTCTAAAATCTGATTTGAGATATGGCTGATGGGCTACAAGGCTTCTGCGACCTGATGAAGCATACAGCTGACGGGCTACAAGGCATCTGAGACCTGATTAGGCATATGGCTGACCATCTACAAAGTTTCTGAGATCTGATTAGGCATATGGCTGACTGGCTACAAGGCTTCTGAGATCTGATTAGGCATAGCATATGGCTGACATGCTACAAGGCTTCTGAGATCTGATTAGGCATATGGCTCACAGGCTACAAGGCTTCTGAGATCTAATTAGGCATATGGCTGATGAGCTACAAGGGTTCTGACACCTGATTAGGCATATGGCTGACAGGCTACAAGGGTTCTGAGACCTGGTTTGGTATATGGCTGACAGGCTACAAGAGTTCTGAGACCTGATTAGGCATATGGCTGACAGGCTACAAGGGTTCTGAGACCTGGTTTGGCATATGTTTGACAGGCTACAAGGATTCTGAGACCTGATTAGGGATATGGCTGACAGGCTACAAGGGTTCTGAGACCTGATTAGGGATATGGCTGATGGGCTACAAGGGTTCTGAGACCTTATTAGATATATGGCTGATGGGCTACAAGGGTTCAGAGACCTGATTAGGCATATGTCTGACAAGCTACAAGGGTTCTGAGACTTGATTAGCTACAAGTGTTCTGAGACCTGATTAGGCATATGGCTAACAGGCTACAAGGGTTCTTCTGAGATCTGATTAGGCATATGGCTAACAGGCTACAAGGGTTCTTCTGAGATCTGATTAGGCATATGGTCGACAGGCTACAAGGGTTCTAAAACTTTATTAGACAGATGGCTGACATGCTACAAGGGTTCTGATACCTGATAAGGCATATGGCTGACAGGCTACAAGGATTCTGTGACCTTTTTAGGCATATGGCTCGCAGGCTACAAGGATTCTGAGACCTGATTAGGCACATGGCAGATGGGCTACAAGGGTTCTGAGACCTGATTAGGCACATGGCTGACAGGCTACAAGGGTTTTGAGACCTAATTTGGCATAAAGCTGACAGGCTACAAGGGTTCTGATACCTGATTAGGCATATGGCTGACAGGCTACAAGGGTTCTGAGACCTGGTTTGGCATATGGTTGACAGGCTACAAGGCTTCTGAGACCTGATTAGCGATATGGCTGACGGGGTACAAGGGTTCTGAGACCTGATTAGGCATATGGCTGACAGGCTACAAGGGTTATGAGACTTGATTAGCTACAAGGGTTCTGAGACCTAATTAGGCATATGGCTGACAGGCTACAAGGGTTCTTCTGAGATCTGATTAGGCATATGGTCGACAGGCTACAAGGGTTCTAAAACTTTATTAGACAGATGACTGACATGCTACAAGGGTTCTGATACCTGATAAGGTATATGGCTGACAGGCTACAAAGGTTATGCGACCTTTTTAGGCATATGACTTACAGGCTACAAGGATTCTGAGACCTGATTAGGCACATGGCTGATGGGCTACAAGGGTTCTGAGACCTGATTAGGCACATGGCTGACAGGCTACAAGGGTTTTGAGACCTAATTTGGCATAAAACTGACAGGCTACAAGGGTTCTGATACCTGATTAGGCATATGGCTGACAGGCTACAAGGGTTCTGAGACCTGATTAGGCACATGGCTGATGGGCTACAAGGGTTTTTGAGACCTAATTTTGCATATGGCTGACAGGCAACAAGGGGTCTGTATAAAATAGGGTTCCAGATTATTCACTGGTTGTCCTGTATTTTTGTGGAGGACATCTGGCAACCCTACCAGCCATGTGTCTATTTCTAACTGCTGTGTAATGTGTTGCATCTTAATTTAGCAGCCAATAAATACAAAGTACTGACATTTGTCTGACTTTTTTTCTTCTGATTCTTCTGTCACAGTTTGTTTATTTTACTTCCTTGCTGCACTTGTTGATCTTTCACTCAACAGCTAAACATTTATTAAATGCTCAAGGCCAGCGCATTATAATAAACTAAACAGGGTTGGTATGTTCTCTCATAAAGGAACTTATCTAGGAGGAAAAAAAAACAAGAAAATAAAAGAAGCATAAATTAGCAGACTTGTGTCTTGCTCATCACGTCTGGCTGTAGAAAAATGAGGTGTCTAAATGTAGCCACCAATCGGCAAGTGCTACCCAGGGTCCTGAACCAGAAATAGGCTGGCTCCTAAGCTTACATTCTTGCTCTTTTAAATAAAGATACCAAGAGAATGAAGAAAAAATGATTATAGGAGTAAATTAGAAAGTTGCTTAAAATTGCCTGCACTATCTGAATCATAATTAATTTTGACTAGACTATCCCTTTAATTAAAGGACCATTATAGTGAAAAAATGACATGCTCTTGTTTGTTAGAGCATGTCATTTTAATGCTAGCGACCCTGCAACTCGATGCATTTAAAGCCTGTTAGAGTTGCCGTGTCACTAGTGTTAAAATGACCCTTTTCATAAAAATAAAGCAACATTGTATTATAGATTCATGATTTATTTTACCTGCTTTTGATGTAATATAGTCCCTGAAAGGTGTGTTTACTTGCTCTCAGAGATGCTGGAGTGCCTACATCATACTAAAATATGGTGACATTTTACTAATACTGCAACATTTTACACAGTGATTTGTTAGCTCATAGTACAAGCTCATTTACATCTGTTCATAAATGGCCACAGCAAATAAGGACCAGGAACATGTATTCAGTGAGGTGTTTCAAGAGGTGTATCCCTGAAATACACTTGATTTGCAAAACATGGTACATTTTTCGAAACTTGACAATGTTGAAGAATTTTAAAGGGACATTAAACTGTTTGGCACTATTCACCGTGCTATTTTGTTTTCTCCCTGCACCTGCAGTTCTCGTTAAAGCCGTTGTCTTATATTAACCTTACTGGTGCTGGTTCATCAAGCATTACAGTTTCATAGGTATTCTTGCACTCTGCAACAGAAACACTGCACATTCAAAGATCAGTGATCCTGTTTGTATTCTGACAGCTGTATTCTATATGGCAATCGTTTATTTTAATCAATTAGCAAAGTGAGTGATCAATATTTGATGTGACAACCATGTAGGCAAATAGTCAGGTGCATAATTATCCATTTGTACCAAACAGGTGCTAATGATCATTAAAGGGACACTGTACCCAAACTTTTTCTTTCGTGATTCAGATTGAGCATGAAATTTTAAGCAACTTTCTAATTTACTCCTATTATCAAATTTTCTTCATTCTCTTGGTATCTTTATTTGAAATGCAAGAATGTAAGTTTAGATGCCGGCCCATTTTTGGTGAACAACCTGGGTTGTACTTGCTGATTGGTGGATAAATGCATCCACCAATAAAAAGTGCTGTCCAGAGTACTGAAACCAAAAAAAAAAGCTTAGATGCCTTCTTTTTCAAATAATGATAGCAAGAGAACGAAGAGAAAATTATAATAGGAGTAAATTAGAAAGTTGCTTAAAATTGCATGCTCTTTCTGAATTACAAAAGAAAAAATTTGGGTTCAGTGTCCCTTTTAATTTAATATGTAGGTTGAACACAATCATTAACTAAAACATAAACAGATTAGTTGGAGGAATAAAACTGGGTGAGGAACAGTCAGACTCTGCTAACAAGGTAAGGTTGCTGAATATAGTTTAATGTCAGTCATACGCCACGGTAAAACTGAGCACAGCAACGACGAATGGTAGTTATACTGCATCAGCACGGTCTCTATAAAGCAGACATTTCAAGGCAGACAGGGGTTTCCAGATGTGCTGTCCAAGCTCTTCTGAAGAAGCACAAAGAAATGGGCAATATTAAGGCCCATAGATGCAGTGGTTGGCCAAGAAAACTTAGTGAAGCTGGTTAAAGACACATTATGCTTATTTCCATTTGCAATTGGAAGACGTCCAGCAGGGCCATCAGCTCAGAATTGGCAGAAACCAGTGGAACTCTGGTACACCTATCTACTGTCCAGAGAAGTGTGGTCAGAAGTGGTCTTCATGGAAGACTTGCAGCCAAAAAGCCATACCGCCAGTATGGAAACAAAGCCAAGCGACTCAAATACGGACACAAAACACAGGAATTGAATTATTTAGCTGTAGCAAAAGCAGTTGGTTCGCTAAAGAGCTGGAGAGCGGTACAAGAAAGAGTGTCTGCAGGCAATGGAGGATACAAGTTAGGGATTTGGTCAGAATGAATGTTCTCCTCAATGCTGAGAAACACAGGCAGATATGTATCTATAATGCAATACCATCAGGAAGGAGAGAGAGAGATTGCACAAATATAAATCTATTGAACAGCATATGATACAGCTGCAACATCACTGATCTCTGAGTGATCACCAATTCTAAAGAAGCATAAGCAAAAGACTCTGAAGAAAGTGCAGAGAGCTGTAACTTTCAAATTTGCTTCAATTTCTTGATATCCTTTGCAGAGAGAGCAGAAACTCACTACTGAGATCTCACTGAACACATCTAATGAGACAATCACAAGGGGCTGATTTATCATGTGTCTGGCGGACATGATCCGCTGTAGCGATCATGTCCGCCAGACATTGATAAATGCTGACAGCTTTGAAATGCTTGTGCAATGCCGCTCAATGCCGATTTGCGGCCAATTGGCTGCTAGCAGGGGGTGTCAATCAACCCGATTGTTTGCGATCGAGCGAATTGCTGTCCGCCACTTCAGAGGTGGCGGACGAGTTAAGGAGCAGCAGGCTGAAGGCTCGCGCGGAAGCAGCTGCATATAGCAGCATTCAGGGAATAATAAATCGGCCCCCAAGAGACAAATGTGTGCAGACACCAATCATCAATTAGGTCCTAATAGTGTAGGATATCTACATTTTCTTTTTTAACAACAGATACCAATTAGTAGCAACTCCCACTAGTGTATGATATGTGCGTATTCTTTTTTTTAACAAGGGATACTAAGAGAACGAAGCACATTTGAAAATAGAAGTGAATTTAAAAGTGTCTTAAAATGACATAATCTATCTAAATCATGCACATTTAATTTTGACTTTCCTATCCCATTAAACATGTTTTGCACATAATAATAATAATAAACACTACTGTTTTAATCTAGAAGTATAGCTTAATTCACACTTTTAAACGGTGAAACTGCAGATCTACAATATGTCCTGTATTCTGCAGACCGGTGTCAACTGAGAGATCCTGACACTTTCTTTATTTTATGTTCTGTTTTCACAAAGAAACACATGAACATGTCCGGTCTTAAGCCTCCTAGTCCCAGGGGTGACAAATGTAATTGTTGGGAGATATAAAACAGGTGTACAAATTAAATATATGATCCTCAGAATGTTTGTCTATTTATGATTGCAGATAAAGAGACATGAGGGTCAAAAATAAACTTTGTTCCGATTATACTTTTGAAAAAATGACTTTCCCATTAACTTTTATTATCAAATTGACTTCATTCTCTTAGTATACTTTGTTTAAGAGCATATGTAGATAGGCTCAAGAGCATGCATGTGTCTTAAAGGGACATGAAAGTTAAAATTAAACTGCTCAAATAGAGCACACAAAAACAAAAAACTGCGCTAGCTGAAAATACAATTATAGATATAAATAAATATAAACAAAAATTAATTTCACTAAGTCACTAACTATAGATATTTCGGGATGAGGTGTGTTAAAGTTTTAACTTGAGTCGTGGATGCGCTCTTCTGTTCTTTTGTTCCAGTGATCAAATAGAGTGTGTCATTTTAAGACCCATTTTAATTTACTCTTTAAAAAATAATAATCAAATTTACTTTGTTCTTTTGATATCTTTTGTTGAAAAACATACATAGGAATGCTTATGAGCAGCAATGCACTACTGGGAGCTAGCTGTGATTAGTGGTTATACCTGTTGTTATTGGCTACCTGATGTGTTCAACTAGTACATTGCTGCTGTGGGGTTGAAGGGACACTAAAGTCAAAACTTTCATGATTCAGATTGATCATGCAATAAAAAAAAGGTTTCCGATTTTCTTCCATTGTCAAAATCTGCACAATATTTTGATATACAAACCAGGTCCTACTGAGTATGTGCAAGAGTTCACAGTATATACGTAGGTGTATGCATTTTGGGATTGGCTGATGGCTGTCACATGATCCAGGGGACTTTGAAATATGACAGAAACAATCTACTTATTTAGAATACAGGCTGTGTTGTTGCATTGGCTTTTAATTATACATTTGTTGATTATGAATTTTGACTGTATCTAATGGTAACTGAGTTTAAGTATAAGGAGGACACAGAAGTGGCACTTCTAAGGGGAAAAACAGGGGTCTCTTAAAGATACCCTGGTGCTACCCACTCCTGATAAGTACAATATTGGGCTATGGAGCTAGGAAACGGAGCTATAGGGTGCAGCTATTTCTAAAATGAGTAACTTTATTTCAACAGATTAAAATCTATTTGAATATAAATTTGACCAAACAAAATATATATATATATACTATAAAGCTAAGTCCAAAAAGAGCTGTGACTTCTCTCCCCCAGGTGGCAAAAAGGCCTTGTTTAGGAGGATTCCTTCTCAGGATGAGGAGAAGAACAAGCAGGGCTTGCAGGAAGATGTCCTAACCCTCTACTGGGGTTAAATACATAAATATATGCAATTAATGGTGCATTTGTAAACCCTTTTCAGTACTCTATATCAGCAGTATTTGTGGCATGGTAATCTTCAACAAAAGATACCAAGAGAATGTAGCAGATTTGATATTAGAACTAAACTGGATTAAAAAGCATGCTCTATCTGGATAATGAAAGTTTACTTGTGACTTTCATGTCTCAGGTATCAGTAACTCACTGGCTTAAAGGGACAGCAATGGAACATATGGTTTTGCAATGTAATTCTTTTTTTTTTTTTTTTTTTTTTTTTTTTTTAGGTTCTCTGATTTAGCTAGAAGGGTTTTAGTACAATGACACGTTAAGTGAAAATTCATACAGAACATTAGGCATAATGATGGCAAAATCTGGCAATTAGTTGTCATGTGCTAATTTACCATTTACTGAATATATTTATCTTCCATACGTATCAGTTGGTTTTCTGTCAAATTCCCTGTGAAAATCACTTTTGGAAAGTCTTTGCTGATGTGTTTAACCAGATTTTCCTGCAATATCACAGAGCTGCAAACCGTCACACATATTGCAGAGTGATTGTCACGGTTTGATAGCTTGGTTGTATGGTTTCTCCCTTAGTTTTCCTTTCAGTGCATATGTGCCGGTTTCCAAGTGAAACAAAGGACTCCCCAGATTCTTCCTATAGCCAACCCAATGGCAGCTCAATAGCATCTATGGCATGCCCAGTACCATGGTACAGCTATAATCCCAGCCTCTCTGGCTATGAGTCCTACTAAATATTTATCTCATGACTCAGTCTAGACCTCCCAGTCCTAGAAGACATCTGGGAAACTTTAGGAAATATTATATCATATACACAACACCAGTGTTTTGTTGTATTACGAAAAAAGGAATTACAAAAGGAAGCCAAAAATCACTCAAGTATGCTTATGATGTTTAAAGGGATACGAAACCCAACATTTTTCTCTTATGACTCAGAGCATGAAATATTAAACAACTTTCTAATGTACTTCTATTATCACATTTTCTTTGTTCTCTTGGTATCTTTTGTTGAAAAGCAGGAAAATAAACTCAAGAGCCTGCCCATTTCTGGAGCACTATATAGCAACAGTTTTGCAAGATTGTTTTCAATTTGCAAGGGCACTAGATGACAACACTTTCTTATCATGTAGTGCTCAACATGCCTACCTAGGTATCCGTTCAACAGAGAATATCATGAGAATGAAGCAAATTTCATAACAGAAGTAAATTAGAGACCTTTTTTATACCCAATCCATTTAAAGGACAGTATACTTTATTGTCTAAAAAGAAAGACCTTTAATACCTATTCCCCAGTTTTGTACAACCTCCTGTGCCATAAAGATAACATTATGCTCACTTCTGTGGAGTTATTCGTGAGTTAGCACTAATTAGCTAAAATGCAAGTCTTTCAAAAGAACTGAAATAAGAGGGCAGTCTGCAGAGGCTTAGACAGAGGTAAAAAGTGTATTAATATAACTGTGTTGGTTATGCAAAATTGGGGAATGGGTAATTATGGGATTATCTGTCTTTTTAAACAGTAGACTGTCCCTTTAAGTTTAAGATAAGGCTACATCTGGTGAACAAATGAGAAGCAGACATACGCATGTATGCTCCGTCACTGGCTTTATACTCATGTGGATCGGAAAGTGTGCGCTCCAGAGGTGTGAAGACCTTTTTGAAGTAGGAAAACAGAAAGTAAAATAAGAGGGGCATCTAATTTAAAGATTCCTTCAACACACAATAGTAACTATAAATATCTTATAAATATATTAAAGGGACAGTTAACATTATAATAAAATAATTTTCAATATATGACTTTACCTAAAAACATAATATAGCCCTGCAAATAATAATCAATCTTGCAGGATTTTAGGTTTAATTTAACTCTGAATTTGTGATATTGCTGGCTTCTCCGTCTGCATATCTTGCCACAGGTTTTTTTTTTTTTAATAATAATAATCAGGGGTGAACAAATCAGCCAACTGCTAATAGATATTAAACTGCACACTGTCAGCGCTTCACTTTACTCTGAGGGCTTCATGCAACATACCATAACTGATTTTTGTGTCAACATAAAAAAGACAGATTGTGTAAAAACAGGAAAAAACTTGTTTTCTTGCTAACTTAGGTATTCTCAATGTAGCCACTGCCTATAGTGAGATAAGGGAGCTACTACTATAAAACTTAGGTTCTACTGCTGCATGATTTTTGCAGCGAAAGCCCTCTACTGAGCATGGGCAAGAAACTGGAACTAGAGCAGGTGTCTCCTAGCAACCGCTTCAAAGGAAAAGCTACTTCTTTGCCTTCCAGTAGAGACAACAGCACCTTGTGGGGCTGTGACAGGAAATAATGGACCCTGCACAAATGAAGTTAAAAAGGAAATGAAACGTAAAATCCCTTTTAAAATTATGAATGATACATAGTCCAATGATTTCTATTAAGTATAACCCGCTGCTAAAACCTTTTTTATTACAACAATGAAACAGACTGTTGTTTTATTTCTCTTTAATTATGTTTGTAGGCGTAGCCATCACCAAATGTACTACTGGCTTCTTTACAAAAATTATTAGCTGACCTAAATAACTTTGCTGATTCATGTGTTCCTGGCTTTTTGACCTTGTCAGTCAACTATAATGGGTTTGAATTTGTGCCAGTGGATGATACAGGTGATGAGGACATATTTAAATCAGCAGTTATTAATAGGTTTAAATCTAAAACTGTTTTCAGAAATAAAGGACAAAGAGTTACTTTTGTTTTTTATTACAACACTAACAAAGTATATTCTAGACATGTGCATTTGTTTTGTTACCAATGCAAATTCGTAATGAAAAATGCATATTCGTTTTGTTTTCACTAATGGAATATCCGAATGAATGCACCAACTAAATTTAAAAAAAAAAAAATTTGTCAGTATTCATTTGTTTTCTTTTACCTTTTCATGACAGGGTCAATTTGTCTACATCGGAACAACGTTCTGATGAAGACAAATTGAAATCACGCGATCGCAAGATTTCAGTTATGGGATCGGGTCAAGGGCGTCCCTATGATGCTAGGCACGCCCTCCAGACCGTGATCGCATCCAGGAAGCGCCGTTAGCTTCAGGACAGCCAATTGGCTAGGGCGTTCTATTCTGTCATAACGGCACTAAAGCCCAGCACGGTTAGAACGGAATAGAACGACATAACGGCATTAAAAGGTTACATTGCCTGTAGGGGCTAAAATACTTTCCTCTATCGAGTTGGAGAGCCGCACTAATCTTTATCCTTCTTCTTAGAGCCCCAGTCTGCATTAAGAGGCATAGGGGCTCTAAGAAGGGTTGGATTAGGTAAGTATATAATCAAAGGAACATTTAGTTTTGTTTCACAAAAACTAATGCAAATGTTCCACGAATATTCAGTATTCATTTTGTTTAAAACGAATAACGAATAGTGCAGCAGATGAAATATTCGGGGGGACTAATTTCCACAAATATTTGTTCTGAAAGATTCGACCAAACCAAATTTTTTAGTGCAGGACATGTCTAGTATTTTCCATAATGATCCCTAAGGTACCATTAAATATAGTAGAATTACATAATTAATAAGCGCATAATAAAAAGAGAATGCAATAATATTAAATCAAATAAGCGGATCATTTTTTTTATTTTGACAATTTATTCCCCCCCATTTGTTGGCCCCCTGTATCATGTGACAGCCTTCAGCTAATCACAGACTAGTATACTTATACACTGTGAACTTGTGCACATGCTCAATAGGAATTGGTGCATCAGAAAGTGTGCATATGAAAAGAGGGTGCAAAATGTTATAATATAAGTGAATTGGCAAGTGTTCTAAAACCACATGCTCTATTTGAATCATGAAAGTTTATTTTTTACTATAGGGTCCCTTTAAATATTTTACACCAGAGGGTCTCAGCAGTAGTTGTGAATTCACTCTCATGCGACTCTTAATATATGAGAGTTTATAAAGGGACACAAGGGTCAGCTTGTAAATTGCAAGAGGTGTAGAAGAGTGGCTGTTACATAAATACAAAATAGACAAAAAATCTAATTTAAAGGGACAATAAAGTCAAAAGGAAACTTTCATGGTTCAGCATGCAGTTGTAAAACACTTTCCAAATTACTTCCATTATCAAATAAAACTCAGGTTTTTTTTTTATATGGACACTTTCTGAAGCCCCAGCTGCTTCTGAGCATGTGCAAGAGTTCACAGCGTATATGAGTCTGTGATTGGCTGATGTCCTCACATGATACAGGAGATGGCAAATTGGCAAATTTGTCATTAAAATTCAGAGTAAGTGCTCTTGTATTGCATTTTTATTGTGCATTTGCTGATTATGTCATTCTCTGTATTTAATAGTCCTTTAATTTAACAAAAGGTTTTTTTTTCTACATCTTTTTTTTAACTCATTCACAATATCCACAAGTTTAGGCTTCCTGCATTTTTCAGCCGCTAATAAAACAATTGCTCTGGTTTTAGTTGTAAACTTTATATGAGAGTTTAATATCCAGCCGCACATTACAGAAGTTTGCCAAAGGGTGGTTTTAAGTCCTCAGGAGTGAAAAAACATCATGTACAATAATAGAACAGCTGATCAGCTACACTATAATTTGTAAAGCACAAAATAATAGGTTGAAGCTGATCGCCAGAACTAGATGTTCTTCATTAACATTGTTGTATTGCTTGAAAAGATTAGTGTAGTACACAGAGTATCAAAGCTGAGGTTCTTAAAGGGACAGTCAACTCCAGAATTGTTATTGTTGAAAAAGATAGATAATCCCTTTATTACCCATTTCCATTTTACATAACCAACACTGTTTTATTAATATACTTTTTACCAATGTAATTGTATCTAAGCCTCTTATCTCAGTTCTTTTGACAGACATGCATTTTAGCCAATCAGTGCTGACTCCTAGGTAACTCCACGTGCGTGAGCACAATGTTATCTATATGTCACACATGAACTAACACCTTTAAACTGTGAAAAACTGTCAAAATGCATTCAGAAAAGAGGCGGCCTTCAAGGGCTTAGAAATTGGCATATGAGCCTACCTAGGTTTAGCTTTGAACTAAGAATACCAAGAGAACAAATCAAATTCGATGAAAGAGGTAAATTAGAAAGTTGTTTAAAATGACATGTCCTATCTGAATCATGAAAGTTTAATTCTGACTAGACTGTCCCTTTAAAAGCATACATTCACTAAATCAAAATAAGTATGCTTACTAAACTTTCTAAAGGAATCCCTCTTAAAGGGACACTAAATTGTGTATATTGTGCTGCGTCTGCAGCCACTCATTTCCCCATTGTCCTTATTTCAACCCTGTGTACAGTTACTTGCCTGACCTATGGACTACTTAGGACTGTGCTTTTATATTTTCTTCTTGCAGGACTTTGAAAAACCACTTCATTACTGGGCAGCCAGTAGATCAGATAAGTATTGGGATTCAGGAGTCAAAATAAGGATGGAAGGGAACTGTAGTTGCAGCAAAGGCAGCAATATGATTAAGTTTACACAAATTTTAAATTTAGAGTATTTTTTAATTTAAACAAATTCCGATAGAACATACAATTTTTAAAAAGTTTTCAATGTACGTCTATTATCAAATTTGCTTCATTCCCATGGTATTGGTGTCTGGTGCACTACATGACAGGAAATACTGCTGCCCTCTAGTTCTCCAAACTACTGCCGTATAGTGCTCCAGCTTACATCCCTACTTTTCGACAAAAGATACCAAGAGAATAAAGAAAATTTGATAATAGAAGTAAAATAGAAAGTTTTTTAAAATGACACACTCTTTCTGAATCATGAAAGAAAAATGTTGGTTTTCATGTCCCTTTAAAACGCAAAAGCGCTATATTGAAGTGTAGGCTGCATATTGAAATGTAAAGAAAATCTATGGTGCTACAGAACATAAAATTTCAAAAAACAATAATTAAAACAATTAAGCTAAATTAATTAATAATATACACACACACACACACACACACACACACACACACACACATATATATATATATATATATATATATATATATATATATATATATAGTAATTTAAAGGCACTTTCTCTCCCCTTTTCCAAGGCTGCTCCTTCCCCACAACTACACTGGCGTTGAATACACCACAAAGACACAACGAGGTGCAACACCATAAAAGGAGATAAAAAATAGTTTAATATAACACAGTAAATATCAGACACCTTTGTGTGGTCTTGTAAAAAGAAGGAAGAACGATGAAGACCATATTGTGTATTTCCATGTTCTTTAGAGATCTTTAAGTGACACTATCAGGATACTTTGAAACCCTTTTCTTTCTTTAGAAAAGTAAAAAAAAAACAAAAAAAACCTTCATGGTTCAAATACATCATGCAATTTTAAGAAACTTATTAATTCACTTGTGCTATCAAATGTACTTAATTTTCTTGGTATCCTTTGTTGAAAAGCACACCTAGCTAGGCTCAGCAAGCTAGCTGGTGACTAGGTACATATGCGTTCATTGGTCTCAGTAGTGCATTGCTGCTCTATATCTGACTTTAAGTATGTGTTTAACCACGTTGCACAGGTAAAACAAATAGTTATACAATCAATAGCAGATAGGAACATAGAATTTGACAGTAGATAAGAACCAAAAAGACCAATCAAGTCTACCAATATTAAGGTTAGTTTTTCTTAGGAGCCTTCTGCATGTCCTTTTTGTTTACCACTTCTATTGGAAGTTTATTTCATGAATCCACCACTCTTTCTTTAAAAATAAGCATCTACACATTTCTCCTGAATCTGCTACCCTCTAACTTAAAGGGACAGTAAAGTCATAATTAAACATGATTTAGACAGAGCATGCTATTTTAAACAACTTTCCAGTGGACTTCTATTTAATTTGCTTCCTTCTCTTGTTATCCTTTGCTGAAAGGTTTATCAAGGTAAGCTCAGGAGCAGCAAAGAACCTAGGTTCTAGCTGCTGATTGGTGGCTGCATATATATATATATATATATATATATATATATATATATATATATATATATATATATATATATATATATATATATATATATATACCAATTGTCATTGGCTCACCCATCTGTTGTTAGAAACCAGAAGTGCATTTCTGCTCCTTCAACAAATGATACCAAGAAAATAAAACAAATTTGATAATAGAAGTAAACTAGAAAATTGTTTTAAAATGTATATTCTACCTAAATCATAAAAGAAAAATGTTGTGTTTCATGTCCCTTTAAGATTGTGACCCCTTGTTTTGGCATTTCTTTTTTTACAGAAGTAATAAGGATTAGAGCATTTTATTCTTGCACTTTTATGTCTATTTAAGCCTTAGTTTAACCTCAGTTGTAACACATTTTGTAATTTATATAAGAATGTGTAAAACATTACATTGCTTTGTAACAGCAAGCCTGGAGAGGTATATTTATTAAATATCACCTTGTTTCATATAGGGATATTTGTAATGCAAAAATGTGATGCTCTAAATCATGATATTTCATTTTTGCAATATTGACCCTAGATAACTGTGTTTAACCCTTGCAAAGTATTTAAACACATAGGTATAATCCAACACAGGAGCTGCAATCATTATGTAGATGAGGAGTTGGTGAATGTGATGTATAGTATTGAGGTTGTAATCCAAATTTCATCCCAAGCATTCAGTTTCACTAATAAACGAGTGAAGCGGTTGAATAAGATAATAAAGTCAAAACTAAACTTTCATCATTCAGACACAGCATGCAGTTAAATAATAATAAAAAAAAAAAACCTTTTTAATTTAGTTCCATTATTACATTTGCTTTATTCTCTTGGTATCCTTTGTTGAAATATAAACCTAGATGAGCTCATCAGAGCTCAGGAGCAGTGTGTGTATCTTTATCACTCTAGCAGAAATGTTTGAAAAAATGTATAACATTGCTATAAACATTGTTACAACACTGCTGCACACTTCTGAGCCCCTATCAACCTACGTAGGTTTACTAGGTAAAGAGAAGAGAGTAAAGCAAATTTCATAATTTAAGTAAAATTAGAAAAGTTTTTTTTTTCTTAATTGTACACAGTGTCTAAAACATTTTTGCTGTATGGGTCTTAACCTCTTCCCGCCATTAGGGCATTCCATGCCGTCCTAACTGCGCTGGGCTTTAGTGCCATTAGGACGGCATGGAGCGTCCTACTGATTTGGCTGTACTGAAGCCAAAGTCGCTTACAGATTGGGATCGCGGCATGGAGGGCATGCATAGCATCATAGAGATGCCCCCTGACCTGATCCCATCATTGAAATCTCGCGATCGTATGCACGATCGTGTGCTTTCAATTTGTTTACATCGGAATGTTTTTCCAATGTAGACAATTTAGACCCGACACGAAAGGGTTATACTCATGAAGATTGTAATATAAAAAGTTTAATTATGTATAGAAAAATAGACAAAAATGTAAATGTGAACAATAAGCACTCAGTTATGTAAACATATTAAACTGTTCAATTTTAGGCAATTTTCCAATTTATTTCTATTATCTAATTTGCTTTGTTCACTTGGTATCCTTTGTTGAAAAGCATACCTAGGTAGGCGCAGGAACTCAGAACTAGCTAATTGGTGGCTGCACAAATGCCTTTTGACATTGGCTTGCTGATGTGTTCAGCTAGCTTTCAGTAGTGCACTGCTGCTCTTTCAGCAAAGGATAACAAGAAAATGAAGCAAAATTGAAAACAGAGGTAAATTGGAATGTCATTTTAAAAATGTACCATGAAAGAAACATGTTGGGTTTAACGTCTTAAAATGAAAACATAAAAATGGTATCAAAGAAGAATCAAAAATAGAAATAATCAGAGCAAAAAATAAAAGAATTGGCATTCCATGTCTGATAACTAGTTCCTGGTATCCTTTAGTTATCTTGATCAAATGGAGCTAATATGTTAGCCATCTGGGAGAGAGTTGATGTAGAATAAATACTCCCAGTAGTACAGTGCTGCTCCTTCAACAAAGGATACTAAGAGAATGAAGCAAATATAATAATAGAATTAAAGTAATACTCTGAATCTTGAAAGAAAAAATGTTGTGTTTTATGCCACTTTAAAGGGACAGTAAACCCAAATGAAAAGTTCAGGATTTAGACAGATTATCAAACATGCCATGTTCTCTGGTTATCCTTTGTTGAATAGTAGGCTCAGAAGAAGCAATGCCGTACTAGTGAGCCAATGACAAGAGGCATATAAGTGCAGCTAACAATCAGGTGCTAGCTCTCAGTAACGGCACACTTGGGAAGTAACGGCACACTTGGGATGTGTGCACACGCTGAAGAAACGCTGCCATTGGAATCGTTTGGGGCTGGTAAGCGCCGTAGATCTGTTTGCTTTGTATGCTAGCTCTCAGTAGGGCTGCTCCTGAGCCTATCTAGGTATGCAAATGTGTTACTAGACGTAAATTGGAAAGTTGTATCTGAATCATGAAAAGAAAAATGTGCAAATTCATATTCCTTTACCTCTTAATCAGAATCTCTAAAGCTGAATTAAAAAAAAATAAACATTTTGTTATATTACCAAAGCAGCCAAACTCATAGTTGTGCTATTTCTGTTATTTTTCAGATTTATTATAAAGACACAGAACCAGGATATAGTGAAGCTAATACATTTCAATATTGTTATTGCACAGACGTTCTTATGTTACAGCTGCTTTACAATGTTGTATAGCTATGACAATAAAAAAGTCTTCATATTTAGTAATATTTGCATCTGGCAGCAGTGTTTGCAACTTTGTATAACATTGCTATAAACATTGTTGCAAACACTGCTGGCATAGATTGTTAGACAAATTCATGCTCCTAACCTCCTATTAGTCTGCCTAGGTTTACTCTTTAGCAAAGGATACCAAGAGAACAAAACAAATTTGATAATAGAAGTAAATTGGAAAGTTGCTTAAAATTGTGGGCTCTATCTTAATGGTTTTCAAACCTGTCCTCAGGCCTCCCCAACAGGTCAGGTTTTCAGGATTACCTTGGATGAGAGTAGATAAAACAACCATGTTTACTAATCAGCTGATTATTTCACCTGCGCTCTAGTTCAGATATCCCCAATATCTGGCCTGTTCGGGAGGCCTGACGACAGGTTTGACAACCAGTGCTCTATCTGAATCATGAAAGAATAAATTTGGGTTTCAAATCCCTTTGTTTTATTTTTACTTTACTATACCTTTTAAAGGGACATTAAAGGGACATGACAGCCAATTTTTTTCTTTCATGATTTAGACAGAGCATGTAATTATAAACAACTTTCTAATTTACTTCTATTAGCTATTTTGCCTCATTCTCTTGATATTCTTTGCTGAAAAGCATATCTAGATATGCTTAGTAACTGCTGATTGGTAGCTGCACATAGATGCCTCCTGATTGGTTCACCGTGTGCATCGCTATTTCTTCATTAAAGTATATCTAAAGAATGAAGCAAATTAGGTAATAGAAGTAAATTGGAATGTTGTTTAAAATTATATTCTCTACCTTAATCATGAAAGAAAATGTTTGGGTATAGTGTCCCTTTAAGCACTAAATAAATATGCTAGATATAATTATGTATTCAAATCAAAATAAGGCTGAGAATAATACGCATTTTTTTTAATTATTGTATTTGTTGTTTAAACATTAAGTGCCAGATTACAAGTGGATCGAAAAATATCACTTGACTTTGAAATACCAGAGCAAGATAATGCTTGGTGGTATTACAAGTTAATTGCAATGCGAACGCGAGCTAGAAAGCATTGTGCTCACAAGAGAGCGCTTCCATAGGCTCCTATGGGAGCCTTGTTCTGATGCCGTCACAGACGGCATCAGAACCTCGCGCAGTGCAGCGATGGGCAGCATTTTTTAATATATTTGTATATACACATATTAACACAGAAATTTATATGTATATAAGCATGTTCATATATATTTACAGGGAATACACAGTTCCCATAGACCGCAATTTAAAGGCACTTTTCAGTGCCATTTTTTTTTTTCTAACACCCCTAGGGTTGCCACCCGTCCCTTAAAATACAGAACACTTATAAGTTAAACATGCTGCAGGGTGTGCAGGGAGGAATATGAATAGTGCTGTCCAGAAACACAATACATGTTCCTCCCTGCACACCCAGCAGCATGTGTAACTCATAAGTGTCCAGGAAAATATGGCTGAGGTGGCAACCCTAAACACCCCACACCCGCCAACTTTAAAGCCCCAAAACTGCTAAAGGCAGGGGTTTTTTTATTAAAAAAAAATGCTAGATTTTTTTTTTAAATAAAAAACTACAATGTCCTCTATGTTGATGGCATTTGGGGCATTTTTTGAAAAATTTACCAGAGATCCAAACTCTGGTTAATTTGCATAGCGGTAATTGCTACCATGAGGTTGTGGTGGCAATAACCAGCCACTTGTAATTATCTAGGTAAACTCAGGAGCAGAAAATAACCTAGGTTCTAGCTGCTGATTGGTGGCTGCATATATATATACTGATTGTCATTGGCTCACCCATGTGTTCAGTTAGGAACCAGTAGTGCATTGCTGCTCCTTCAACAAATGATACCAAGAAAATTAAGCAAATTTGATTATAGAAGTAAACTGGAAAGTTGTTTAAAATGTATATGAAAGAAACATTTTGGGTTTCATCATTTACAAAAACAGTACAAGACTGAGAAAAAATGTACAACTTTTAGCACTCAAATTCCCTATGGCAAATAATTGAACAAGTGGAGCAAAAAATGCGGAATTGAAAATAGGAACATTAAAACGTAACTTTTATTCAGGCAATATTAAAATAATGGCAGTTTATTAAAAACACAAGAAAAGCAACCTAGACCAAGTTCTGTGTTCAACAGAACTAATTGTGCAAAAGATACAGGGTATATATTTGTGTAAAAGATGCAGGATATGGGGTATAAGGATGTATATTGTCCCTTTAAATGGATGTCGGTGTTAATCCATGGTCATTTTGCCTTGCTTAATACCACAGAGATCCAAATATATAACAGTTACTGGGAGTGTAAAAGGTGTTTAGCAGATGAGAGAAATAGCTGCTCAATAAGTAGCTGAGATTAATGTTAATCTGAACACCATAACCGTAGCATAAAGTAATCCCACTGTATAAATAGGTGTTGGAATCAGCTGTGCATTAACACTACTGGCCGACATATGCACTTTCCCATTAATCTCCCTCTGCTTGTGTAATACTAGAACCTGCCTCTGCTCATTTAACACATAAAGTAATTATCTCGAGGTTACATTTATTCCTCCATTGGAACATTCTGTTACATTTAGGTTTGCATATACTTTGTTGTAATCCGTTTCATATTTAAAGTGTCATAAAAGACATTACAGGATTCCCAACAAAACTTCCTACTTGCAAACTAAAGTTTAAAGCGCTAATTATCCATGCAAATTAAAATAGAAGAGCCCATTTACTCCCCAACCTCCCCTGACTTGTTTCGCCAATAGCCGGCTTTTTCAAAGGGACCCTCAGTCTTGTACTGTTTTTGTAAATGTTGTATCCAGTACACAGCACCTACACCCAAGCTCAACATTAATCTAATATGTAGATAATCTATCTATACATAGATTTAAACCACGCATATATATTTAGGGTTCCCTATCACTATCACAGTAGTGCCATTGTTTTTTTTGCTTTAAACATTTTGGGTTTCATGTCCCTTTAAGATCTCCATACCCATGTCCGGATTGGCTCCTCTGAATGATTTAAGTATTGGGTGGATATTTTTTGGCTATTGAAATACACTTCTAGCAAACAAGGTGTTTTGTTTATGTTTTGACATGGCTGATGTTTTTCTCTAAGAAGACAACAGAATTGTCTTGTAATTACAAAATGTTTTGTGTCTCTTTAAAGGGACAGTCTACACCAAAATTTTTCTTATTTAAAAAGATAGATAAACCCTTTATTACCCATTCCCCGTTTTTGCATAACCAACACAGTTATATTAATATGCTTTTTACCTCTGAGATTACCTTGTATCTAAGCCTTTGCAGACAGCCTCCTTATCTAAGTGCCTTTGACAGACATGCAGTGTAGTCAATCAGTGAAGACTCCTAAATAACTTCACGGGAGTGAGCACAATGTTATCTATATGACACATGTGAACTAGCACAGTCTAACTGTGAAAAACTTTCAAAATGCTCTGAGCTAGGAGGCGGTTTTCAACTGTTTAGAAATCAGTTTGAGCCTAGCTAGGTTTAGCTTTTCAAAAATATCACCAAAGGAACAAAGCAAATTTGATGATAAAAGTAAATTGGAAAGTTGTTTAAAATTGCATGCCCTATCTGAATCATGAAAGTTTAGTTTTTACTTTACTGTCCCTTTAAGGACAGTTATAAATGTGTGCAACCAATGGTTGAGTTGAACATAGCAGTGTTAAGTCTGGAGTCTGCAGTTCCACTTTTAACAGGAATGAGAATGATGCGCTATAACTTACTTTTTAATATAGATATGAAATTCAAATAACCTGCGCTCTGGCCGCCCACTTCAAAAGTCACATTTTTTTTATGAGCTAACAGTTTGAACTGTTCTCCAATCTGTGCTCTCCACATAAGGCACGTTTGTTGTAGCTAGAGCTCTGATTGGAGAACAATTTAAAACTTAAGCTCACAAAAAAAAAATCACTTTTGAAGTGGGCGGCAGAGCACAGAGAATACATACATTAAAAAGCAAGTTATAGCGCATCTTCATTACATTACAACTTATTAATTAAACTACATCTAAAATATCACTAACATTACGGATCTGTTTTTATAAAGGAGAGCGTTTACCATCACTTTAATGTGTTTCCAATTGTTATACCAGCTGAAGTATATAAAATCTATGAGAAATTGCTCCTTTAGATTATTTTATATTTGAAATAGCTGGTTTTGTTCTTTGAAGCCACAACCCATCAACATGGATTGAGCTTGCAGGGAAATCAGATATTCTTAGTTTATCACTTTGTTCTTACACATGCTTGTTTATATTATCTCTGTAAACCAAAGCTTAATACTAAAAATTATTGAAAATTAATATCTTATTGCTTTATATCTTCTACCTCCTACTTGGAGTGTAATTTATCCTGCTGTCCTTATTTACACATGTTAACCTATACTTAAGTATGGAAACTTTGAGTTCAGGTAGGAATACCACTGGAAAAATCAGCTATTTCAAATGCCAAAATAAAGTAAAAGCAACTATTGTAAACAATATAATACACTCCAGGAGGTAAAATGGATCACAGAAACAAATTACAGTAGAGAAAATTTTAGGGTAAACAGTCCCTTTAAATGACAACTAAACACAGTAGAATAAACTAATCAATAAATGCATAATAAAAAGATAATGCAGGTCTTAATTTCAAATGAATAGTAGTTTTTTTACTGACAAATTTAAAAAATAGTCAGTTTCCTACTCCCTGCATCATGTGATAATCATCAGCCAATCACAAAATGCATATGTGTAGATTCTATGAATTCTTGCACATGCTCAGTTGGAGCTGGTGCCACAAAAAAGTGTGCATAGAAAAAGATTGTGCACATTTTGATAATAGACGTAAAATGGAAAGTTGCTTAAAGTTATATGTTCTATCTGAATCTGAATTACTTTACTGTCCCTTTAAAAAACATGAAAACTGCACAAAATAAAAGTATATTGCAATGTTTTATTGCATATAATTATAGATATATTACAATCAAAGTACAAAATGATTAATTTAAGTGAGATCTGTGTCTCATCTGCTAATGAATTTAAGATTTATTTTTATTTAGAGAAAGGAATATTTATTCAGTCTTCTGTATATTCTGATTTTGTGAAAGGCATTAGAATATACTCGAAAATTAAAACTAGGCCTATCTAGGTATGAGCTTGCTATAATTTAAAGAGGCATTTGACTGAAATTTAAAATAAATTAATTATCTCCAATACACATAAACTAGCAAAAATTCTTCTAAAAAAAGTATCACTGTTTCTGGAGCATATGCACATATGCCTTGCACATACACATTTTAAACATGCAAGTACAGTATATGCTCTCTGAGCAGGAGCAGTGTTTGAATGCAGGTACACAGGGCATATTTACATATGCGCAGTGCACAGTAATCTCACTGAAACAATCATAACTTTTACTAAAACCATTGTTACTAATACATGTGTAATGCAAAACTAATACGATTCATGTGCATTTGAAATTTGAATGTACGCTACTTTAATTACACAATTACATTTTCCTCTACATAATAATTTCCATACTTTTCTGAATAACTGTCTTTTTCTCTTGCAGACTCCTAAAGGAACTTGTCTGGAATCCGTAAAACTCGCCATAGATATTGGCTACCGTCACTTTGATGGGGCTTTCGTCTACTACAATGAACATGAGGTGGGGCAGGCCATCAGAGAAAAGATAGCTGAGGGAAAAGTGAAACGAGAGGACATCTTCTACTGTGGCAAAGTAAGTCAAAACCTTGACTCCATTCCATAAGACAAACTCGTTCAGGAATTTTTGGCCTTACTATTTTGACAGAAATATATAAATCATCTGTTTGTGATTTGTTGATGCGTTTATGATTTTTATCAACATTACCAACATGTGAACATTAAAATATGCTTGTCCAATATTCAGTTTTATGTTTGTGCAATAACTGGTAGAATTTAATGTTTTGCATAACTTACACTTGGCTTATTTCTGTAGATGTCATGCCATTGACAGGCACAGCCCTAACTGTCCTTCAAACTTACAAAAATCCACACTGCATTTTACTTTGGAAGTACTCCTGGTCCTTAAGAAAGTTCATGAAAGGTTTTCATTTTCCAGGAACTGTCCTTACTATGGGGCCCACCAGACTTTGCCTGGCTCTTAATCATGGCTTTAATCCACACACTCAAATAACTGAGTGGTTTTTATTCCATCGGCCTCCAAAGCAGAATTTGTTCCATTCTTATTGCCGAAATAGGAAACACATACTGAAATATGATTCCTGTAGAGTGCATTTTACCTTCTTAGTACGCTGGCACCAGTATTATATCCTGTTAAGACTCTGGCATAAACTACATCTGAAGATTAGTACATTACTACAACAGACCATGACCTATTTTATACATTATATTTTTATTTTGCAATTTTGAACAAAACTGGTTAGTCTTTTTTATTTTTTATTTATTATTTCATTAATAACAAAAATCACTAAAAAAATTATCTTAATATTTCCTAAAGTCCATTTAAAGTTGTTTTTAGTCTTTAGCCTCTTCCAGTCTCATGTCCTCCTCTTCATGGTCCTCTCCAAGCTCTAGATCTTCAAAGGGGCTCTCTCCCCTGTTTAAATGTCAAAATTGAGCTTGCACACACTCTTTTTGATCGGGACCATATTTCTGGGAGACTATTTACAATATCATGGTTAGGAGAGGTCATGTAGGGAGGTTTAGATTTAGCTGTGGATTAAGATTGTAGCAAAAACATTTAGCTTTATGTTTGTGGTCACTGTTTGAGGGTGAACAGTAGTAGTCCATTATTTATGGTACGGGGAGGAAACAACAGTTATTGGGATATTTGTTATGGGTGCCACAGGTGGGTGGCATTGGGACAAAATGGTTCAAAAGAATTGTAATGGAGAGAGCTTGCGTGATTGTAAGGGTTAATAAGCTATAACACTGGTAATTATATGTAATATAATTACCAGTTTTACATTGGTTGAAATGAGTGATGGTCATTGGTCACACTTACTACTTGCTTTCAGGAACATATGTTTGTGTGTGTGTGTGAGAACAGATTGAAGCCTCCCAACATTGAAACAGTTATAATGTTATCTGCTAAATCTTTTCTTGAAGGCCCTTAACCATTGGTATCCAATGTTTTCAAATGAGGGGTCAAATTGTATAGATTTTGTGATTTAAAACAAAAATACTTCTGTATAAACAAACTTCAAGCACAATACACATATTGTATGAGTAGGCAGGAAGGAACTGCATGCTAAAAAGAGCAGTAATCTCCAGAAAAGACAGAAAAGTAGTGTGGAATCACAGGCAAATTATTTTGATATAATTTCACCCAAACCAGTGCTGCACATTAATTACTTGCAGTGGAATGCAATCCCAGTGATGTTGTGGCAAAATACCTAAATGGTTCAAGCAGAACCCTTATAAAATGTATTAATGTGAAGGGTGTTATATAAAGCAATAGGAATCTGCATTGTAGCCCTCAGGCTTTACTTTCGTTTATGTGTGTGTCTATGTTTATGTGGTTGTGTGTATGTATATTTCAGGGTTTCACCCTGACTTCGATTGTTGTTTGCAGCTTTGTGTCATGGCTGCCATTTCAGGTTCACCTGTGTTTTTTCCTTGTCTGAAGCAGAGTGATTAACGCTGCTCACTACACCCGGACTCCCTCTTATGGCCTAACTGGAGAACGTCATCAGTGAGAGACAGGTTGCAGTCTCAGAATGATGTCATCACTTACTATTTATGTGCCTCAGTTCAGTCTGCCTTTGCCCTTGCATTGTCTCTGACTTCTCTCTGAGTCCCTGTGTTCCTGACTCTGTGTATAACCTGACTTGTTTTACATCCCTTCTGGTTCCTGATCCCTGGCTTGTTTGACAACTTGCTTTGGTTCCTGGCCTGGCTTGTCTGACTACTCACTCTGGCTTTGACTCCTGGCTTGTCATTTGGCATTCAATATAATTTTTTTTGTTATTTTTTTAATAAAGGTGTGATTAATTTAGCATTTCAAGTCTCTGTCTGGTCCCTGACAGTATATTAATGTGGGTGAGTGTGAGTGTAGGGGATAGACAATTAGTATTTTCTCACACAACATATATGTATCATATATGCCTTTACAAAATGTTACATTTGCCTTTCACTCTGTTTTTATGTTTTCAAGCAGTGTTCTTATCTAGAATGAAGGGGGTGTCGCATTACAATAAGAATCTTTTCCTTGCTATAAGAAACTGTTGTTTTACTAACCCGTTGCTACAAAATAAAATGATCGACATAACATTAGACACACCTGCTAAACTGTAGGTTAAGTATTAGCATTTCTAACAGGGGGAATGAGAGTTTTGGGCAACATCTTAGAGAAAAGTCTCAGACATTAGCAACTGTGAAATCTGCTCCATGTGTCCCACTAAATGATTATGCTGGCTGTAATTGCACTCCTCTGCCTGTCTTGTACACTGATATTAATGCCTTTTTCGAAACCCGAAGATAAGTAATGCATTTATAGTTTAATCATTACCTTGCTTTATAAACTGATTATCGATTTATGTTACTGCACTAAGTTAATAATAAACAGTTATTATTCTAGTGCATTTTCGTCTGTGAATTTCCCTTTTTCAGTGCTATTTTGATACCTAGTGTGCGAGTGCCCCAGCACCAGGACATAACTGTGTGTATATGGGTGTGGGTATTTATGTGTGTGTGTGTGTATGTTGTTGTGTTTGGGTGGGTGTGGGTGTGGTTGTGGGGGGGGGGGTAATATTATATCTGCTGCTGCAGAGTTATCTATTGGCTGAAGTGGTAAGGCACAAGTTTTATGTTCAGTAAATAAATTAGTTTCGCTGTCAGTTCCACTACAGATTTCTGGAACCATCTTTCTAGTTTCTCTCCCTGTCTTTTTACAAACTGTTATTAAGTTTTAGATAAGAGAGAGTTAGTGTTTTTCTTTCTGGTCAATCTAATTAATGCTTGGATCTGTCAGCAAATCCAGTAGTGTAGTTGAAGGGTATATTGTCTGATTAAACTTTAAGCTTGTTCCCTGAAGCAGTGACTTGAATCTCCTAGCAGAGAGTAAACATCAACTCAAGAAGCCAACAAAAACCATGAAATAGAACCTTATAGAACCTTAAGAAGTCTAATCTAAGTGGTTATATTATGCCAGAAAACAGAAGTGATATTAGTTACTCTAAAGACACCTGGTGAACAAAGAATGGATGGACAGTGAGCAGGGTCTGAGTCTTTTATTTTTTTTATATATATTTATTTATTTGTATCCAACACAGTATACAATCAAATGAATCCAACCTTTTGTGCCACGCAGGGCAAGGTAAAACATGTTATAGAACAAAAACAAATTAGAGCAACAAATTCACTTTCTCTCAGTGGATTGATAATTTCTTTGTAAACAATATTCGATACTGAGCTGGAATTTTTCTGTTTTAAATACACAAAAAAAAAACAATAAAGCACTCAGATAGTCAAAAACAACTAATAAAAAAGATAGAAGAAAGGGGCGAGAGAAAGAAAAAAAAAAAAAACAAAAAAAAAAAAAAACAAGGGAAATCCATCACTGCTAAACCAGATCCCAACTACGATTAGTGCTAAATTTCTGTAGCCTTTGTTATCCATGAATGTGGGAAAAGATCTAATATAACCATTTCTGCAAAACTAACTGAGGATGTAAAGGGTGTTAAAATCTGTTTTTGTATAGGCAAGAGATAAGAGTTAATAGTGGGATACCAACCACGTAAAAAAATTTTAATTCTAATTTCTGAGGCATCCTGTAAATGATATGATTCAAAAATAATTTGATCTTGAATAGCGTGCATGATCTCAGAAAATACGGGCCCTTTATTTGCTTTCCATTTTTTAAGAATACTCTGTCTTACCGCTAATATTAATGTATTTAAAGAGCGAGTCCAATACCTATCTAGACTACTCGAGGACTCAACCAATAGGATAATATCCCGGAACGTGAGAGAAACAGATACACCATGTATATTGTTAAACCAATATATAAGTTTCAACCAAAGCTGTTTTATCCTAGGACATGTCCAAAACATATGTAATAAATCCGCTTCCATATAAGCACACCTGGGGCATGAAGCTGACCTAGAAGGATAGAATCGAGCCAATTTAGCAGGATAAAAATAAAAATTGTTTATTAGTTTCATATGGGATTCCTTCCATATTGAGGGGACTTTACAAGTTTCTAGTGACTTAAAACTTTGTATGATTCTGTCCGGATCTATATCCCGGATTGTCTTACACCATGGACCGCAAATCTTACTTAAACTACCTTGCGTTTGTTTTGAGAGCATAATATCGTAGATTAATGAGATAGAAGTAACACCCGCTACGTATTTCTGTATTAGGACTCTGATATCGGACCATACAACAGATATGGGAAACCTCCAATCCTGTGACCCAATGAAATGACGTACCTGAAAAAACGCAAATAAATCTGATCTAGGTAAATGATAAAGAGAGAACAAGGTTTCACCATCCAACACTGAGTCGTCTGGGCCAATTAACTGACAAATCCGATTTAGCCCCTTTTCGGCCCAGTTCTTAAAAGTTTTTTGATGTAAACCGGGGGAAAATAAGGGGTTACCCTGAATAGGAAGAAATTCTGACAAAGAAAAATCTATTTCCAGCACTTTACAGAGTTTGTGCCACGCCAGAACTATATTTTTAAATGAAATAAGTGAAGAGACGTTGGATGGTAATTGACGCGGCTTACAATGTAATAAAGCTGATAATGCAAAAGGGTGTATCAATAAAGACTCCTGCACATAAGTGGAAAATATATCTGTTCTTGCCAGCCAATCAATTGCGATTTTTGCCATCGCTGCAATATTATACAAATAGATATCTGGCAGTGATAGGCCACCTGCCCATGATTTCTGCGTTAGTCTTGCTAGAGCAATGCGTGGTTTTTTATTTTGCCAGATAAATTTAGAAAAGTAACCGTACAAAATTCTACAATCCCGGTTAGTTATTAATAAGGGCAAATTTTGAACAGGGTAGAGAAGGCGTGGAAAGATAATGGTTTTAACCAGATTTACTCTCGCCGTTAGTGATATGGGAAAAGAAGTCCATAGTTGCAGATCTTGTTTGATTTTTTGGAATATAGGAAGAAAATTATCAGAATACCAGTGGTTCGGATTTTTATGTAGTAAAAGACCCAGATATTTAACAGACTCTACCACTTTGAACGGATTACTAGGGTGACTTGAGTCTACTTTTCCAATATACATTAATTCACTTTTTTCCATATTCACTTTATAACCTGAAAATGAGCTAAAATCCTCTAGCAATTGCCTCAAAATAGGAATGGATTGCTGTGTATTTTGTAGAAAGACTAAAATATCATCAGCATATAGCAATGTGTTTAAACGCAGAGATCCTATTGTAATCCCTGGTAGACTATTTCTTAATCTTATCGCTAGCGGCTCTAATGCTGTATTAAACAGCAAGGGAGACAGTGGACATCCTTGCCTTGTACCTCGCTGTAGTGTTATTTTTGGCGAGATCATCCCATTTACTAGTAAATATGATATGGGCTTCAAATAGATTCTATGAATAAATTGCAAAAAGTTCCCTTTTATCCCAAATTTCCCAAGTGAAATAAAGAGATGATCCCATACAATAGAATCAAACGCTTTGACTGCGTCTAATGTAAGGACAGCCATATCAGTACGATTACTTATATTAACTTTTTGTTCCGTATTCCAAGCGTAGTCTATCAACGTAATTAATTTCCGTATGTTCTTAGAGGCATTCCTCTTAATCATAAAGCCCGTCTGATCCATGTGAATGAGTTTCTGTAAACAGAAAGATAATCTGTCAGCTAAAATAGAGGCTAAGATCTTATAATCAGAGTTTAAAACTGATATCGGCCTATACGAGCCTGGGTCCTCCGGATCTTTCCCCTTTTTTAATATAAGTGAGATGTTAGCCATTGAGAAATAGGATGATATTGGGTTATCTAGTGTGTAATATACGTTAAATAACTTCTCTAATACTGGTAATAAATCTTCCTTAAGACATTTAAAAAATTCCGCGGGTAATCCGTCTGGGCCTGGGGCTTTATTGGACTTCAAGTTATCGATAGCCTTACTAATTTCTTCTCTAGTTATATAATCATTTAACATTGTTAAATCTTCCATCTGGATCTTGGGCGTATCAACTTTAGACCAGAATACCTCTTGGATATCAGGATTGGTTTTAACTGGAGAATATAAATATTGATAATAAGAAGCAAATACCTTGCAAATGTCCATAGTCTCCATATATCTAGTCTCATTCTCTTTAATAACCGGTATAAGATTTTTTTTTCTTCCTGATTTTGGTAAGCTTAGCCAAATACTTGGCAGAGCAGCCATGAAACCCCTTATAATGCCTATTTATTCTGATCTCCTCTATTTGGGCTTGTTCTTTAAGGAAAAGATCTCTCTCCTTTCTAATAGCAAAATAGTCATCCCAATTATTCTGTGATGGAGCATTCTGGACTAGTATATAAGCCTTCTTCACTCTCTTGGCCAAAATAGCCTCCCGTAATTTAATCTTTTTCCCACGTATATTTAAGTAGGCCATAATCTCACCTCTTAGAACCGTCTTAGAGGCCTCCCAGAAAATTTCAACTTTGTTATCATATTCCCTGTTATTGGAGCCATACTCCAGCCATTTTGATTGTAACCACAATCGGAACCTAGGGTCTGAGCATAAATACCGGGGGAAACAAAATACCGATTTCTGAATCTTATCTTTTTTAGATGAAGGGAATATTAATGAAATTATTGCATGGTCCGATATCAGAATCTCTCCTATGCTAGCCTTGGATTGCCAAATAGATAGCGACTCAGAAACTAGAAATAAGTCAATCCTAGAGAATGTCTTATGCCCCTTGGATTCACAGGTGTATATAGAGATGTCGGGGTTTTGAATTCGCCAAATGTCTATTAATTTCAACTTATAGCAGAATTTCTGAAAATATTTAGCCCTTAGTCTGTTACTGACTATGTTTTTACGTGAAAACCTATCTATAGAAGGGTCTAACGTCATGTTAAAATCTCCGCACAAAATTAAGTTGTTCCCTATAAGCGGGAACAACTTATTTTGGATATTTTCCCAGAAGACTAATGAAAATTGGTTAGGAGCATAGATGCAGCAAATTATAAATTTTATGTTTTTTATCATTATGTGAAGTAAGATAAATCTGGCTTCCCCATCAATCTCTCTTTTTATAATCTTATAATCTAATTGTTTGTGTAGTAGTATTGCTACTCCGCACTTTTTATTAGGGCTGTTAGTGGAGATTACCTCACCAACCCATTTGATCTTGAGTTTCGCTGCTTCTGTCTCCTTAAGATGGGTTTCTTGAAGACAGGCCAGATCGGGCTGCATCCGAGCTAAAGTTCTCACAATCAATTTACGTTTCATTGGTGAACTGATACCCCCCACATTCCAGGAATACATCCTAATTTCCGCTGTCATTTTTTAAAGATACTGATAGTTAACAGTTTATCCTTAAAACGGGGTAGGAGTTCTGCCATCAATGTAGGAGTGAGGAGAGACAATCCCAAACCAAGAGAGAAAAGATAAAAAAAAGAAAAAGTAACAAAAAAAAAAAAAAAAAAACAAGGGAAAAAAAAAGAAACAGAACCAGCAAGCATTTAAATATCTTATTCTCGATAAAACTTTGAGCATTTTAAACAGCAGATATCACTATTTCATCATTATCCTATTTTCTTTAGAAATTCAATTACCTCTGATGTTTCACTAAACATCTGTCTATTACCATTATCATTTATTATAATTCTGGCCGGATAGCTCAGCCAGGCATTAATACCTTTATTTATTAGTTGCGTACAATACGGAGCCATAGCCTTTCTCCTAGCTGAGGTCTCGCCAGAGAAATCCTGGAACAACAATATTTTGTTGCTCCCCAATATCAGAGGTTCTTTTCTCTTTTTATAGAGATTAAGAATCTCAATCTTGTCCTGGAATCTCAGAAGTTTGAGGATGACCATCCTGGGTCTGATGATCCCATTAGTGACTATCTTCCTGGAGCCTACTCTATGGGCTCTCTCAATTATCAAGGGTACCCTGTGTATGGGAATGCCTAGAGCCTGAGGTAGCGTAGTCGAGGAGAAAGTCATAAGGTCCTCAAACTCCGGAGATTCCGGCAGACCGATAATTCTAATGTTATTGCGCCTGGAGCGATCTTCCAGATCCTCCAGGCGCAATTGCATACTTTTTAATTTAGCTTCATGTTTCTGTGAAGTAGTGTGTTGTGTATTTGCCTGGTCTTCTAGTGAAGATATTCTATCTTCGGCTTCAGTAAGTCTTAATGAGAATTGTTTTATCTCTGACGAGAGTGTCCCTATATCAGTAGAGATGGCACCTAATTCTGTTTTTATGGAATCAAATTGTGGTGAAAATAGAGCTACTAGCTGACTTGTGAGGGCCTGGGTATCAATTGTTAAAGGTGTAATTTCAGATATATTTTCTATACTGTTGTCTGCCGTCTTAGCTTTTTTGTCTTTAGATTTAGCTGGCATTTTTGGGGAATTAGTTTTGGCCTGGGTAATAAATTTTTCCATTAGTGATGTACAAAAAAAAGAGTGAGATGTGATAAAAATAAAAAGAGAAAATAAAAAGACCGTGTAGTGAAAAAAATGTATTGGAAAGTGACAAGAAAAAAATAAGAAAAGTCAAGAAGGACACTACTGGAGAGTGTCAATGTAAAATGTGACGTGAATACGTTCAGTGGGAATTTATAATATCAAGTTTGAAGAACTGATCCTGTTAAATAGTGATTAATGGTGTGTGTAATAATTAAAATAGTGTTTAGTTAGTTTAGGAAAAAATAGCTAATGAAACCAATTTACTATACTAATTCCCCCTAACCTGTATTTTGTGTATTAACAATCGGCAAAAAAATATAACTGTACAAGCTTAGTTAAACTTGGCCCCAACTTTAAAGAATCACAGTCAAGTATTAGTAGAACTAACTGCTTACACAGTCCTCAAGTACAATGAATATAGAGACAGAAAAGCACAACCCCTGTAATAGAACACTCCTTCTTATGTTTAGCAGATAGAGGCAAGAACTGTGGAACTGAACACATCCGTGTATCCAGTGTATAGACGTTTTATAACATAGTTGGGAAAAGTCACAGAGGTGTTGTCGGTGCTGACTCCTTTTTATGCATCCCAGACTGACATGCTAAAGTACTTAGAATTATCTTATGCTGGGAGTCTATATGTAGATCAGAGTGAAAATAGGCAGTCTGATGATCAGGGCAGATAATATAATCAGGATATAAGCTGTATTTTGGGCTGCCAGCAGATAGAAAAAAACCGGCATAGGAAAGGCATTCCGCCAACTCTGCAAAACTGCTGATAACACAGCACGGTGAGCAAACCACTCATACACAGTCACCCATGGATGCTTATGCTCCGTGTACCGGGCCAACCTGCTGACCGTAACCCCCCTTGCTGCCGTTCTCACCTGTGATGGCTTAACGCTGTAGCCGAAGTGAAGTTCTCTTTCAGGATGTCCCGGGGTCCGGTGTGCAGTTAATAAGGCGCTCTGTTAAAACCTTTAGGCCAACTGACTTGCTTCCCAAGCTTGCAGCACACTAGACAGTAGGTCGCGGTAGCTCCCTCGGATTACCCTGAGCCAAAGAATCAATCCAGCTTCGCTTGGCCAATCAAGCTCTCTATAGTGGCTCCGTTGCAGTCAGCGGACCTGTTGCGGCTGTTAATCTTTCATCCCAACCCGGTGGTAGTGTAACCGCTTCTCCGAGATAGGTGAAACCAGGCACCTCCGGGAAAACGTTATCAGGCTCCAACCAGGATAGAAACGAAACTCTGATCTCCCTCTCAGCGAAGGGGCTGAAGCACTCCCGCAGTGAACCAGGCGGGAGCGTTGCACTTGGATATGTGCCCAAAGTTCTGGATAACAGTCTGCTGACACCTGGCGAAAATAGAGTGCACCAGCCAACGTGCACTATTAGGCTGTAAATGCGGACTTCCACTGCCGGAACAAGATCCGAATACCCAAGCCTGGAGACCGGCCAAGGGCAAGCAGCGTGCGGTGGTGATAGATTGGGCCTCACATAGAGGCGCGGAGCTTCTAGCGATACCTGCCGCTACCTGCAGCTACCTGTGAGCCCCGCCTCCAAACCGCAGGGTCTGAGTCTTAAACCAGGTTCCAATCACTCTTTTTCCAGCTATACCCATTGTCTAGATTAGGGGTTTAAATAATGGTTTTGTATTGTCTTGGTAATGATAACTACCTGGCAGTCACTGCTGCTGTTTGCATAATTGTTTGTGCCAGTGCTTATAGGCAGGGTCGTATTTTGGCCTAGGCAAACAAGACACTTGTCTAGGGCAGCAGATATGGTGGGGGCAGCACTTTTTGTGTCTCACTACACCTACACATACATGCGCATTGTACTATATACTTACTGCACTACACATGGACACTGCACTAAACACACACACCATATATACCATATAAACACACACACACATATATATATATACATACAAATGTACACTTGAACATGAATATTTACTTTGGAAATACCATAAAAAACCTAAATACACCACTGCTTATAGGTAATTAAAAATTAAGGTTTTTTGCTGCTGATACATAGTGGGAAGCTTAAATATCTGTTTCAGTTTGACATGACATCATCTTAGCAAATTTCTAATTTACTCCAATTATCAATTTCTCTTTGTTTTCTTGATATCTTTATTTAAAAAGCAGGAATCTAATCTTATGAGCCGGCCCATTTTTTGTTCAGCACCCTGGGCAGTGCTTACTGATTGGTGGCTACATTAATAAGAGTAAATTAGAATGTTGCTTAAAATTGCATGTTTTATCTGAATCATGAAAGAAAACAAATTGGCCTGTATCCCTTTAACCCTTAGGTGCATTTCAGGCTAGGATGCCCTACACTTTCTAAATCTGTTCCTCCCAGATCAACGTAAAATTGCTACAGTTCAACTTTGTTCAATTTTGGCCTAAAATGTTTCACACATTCTATAATTAATCTGCATATCTGTATCATTAAATCTTTTAAAGCATCTATATAAAGCAAATTACTCACTTAATCCTACAAATTAGGAAAATTGTCTAAATGATTATAGATAAAGTAACACCTAAATGTTGAATCACTTGAAAGTGATGCAGCATATCTGTAAAAAGCTGAGTAGAAATTATCACATGAACAACTCTATGTAAAAACGTTTACTCATGCAATCAGGATGTTTGTCTAGGGCTTACAAGGGTGTTTGCATCTGGCATTTGCAGGCACAGTCACTTTATTTTTCTTATCAGTTTAAAGAGACATTAAAGAGATACAAAATGCAAAAAATTTACTTTTGTGATTCAGGCAGAGCATACAATTTTAAAAAAGTTTCCAATTTACTTCAATTATTATATTTTCTTTGTTCCCATGATATTCTTTGTTGAAGAGATACCTAAGTAGTTGTCAGGAGCACTACATGGCAGGAAATAGTGGCAAAATCTAGTGCTCTTGCAAATGGATAACTTTCTTGCAAAACTGCTGCCATATAGTGCTCCGAACATTCTCTTATTTTAACCCTTTACAAGTGCTGTGCTGGTTAGTGAAACTCTGTAGCTTCACATCTTAGAGTTGAAGTATTCCTATAGACTGTGACAGAAGCAGTGCACATTCACAGATCTGTGATATTGTCTTCTTAAAAAGCATTACTGTGAACTTCAGTTTATAGTGCACAGCACAGAGCAGGAGCTGTACATTTTTGCAGTGGCTGCATTCTTCTATATTATTCCTGAGAGTTTTTTTTATATTTGTTAAGTAACTTTTAAACAGTGTTAAAAATAGCTTCTGCTTTCTATTGTGTGAGATAATCCAAAGTACAAGGTAATATCACTGATCTGTGAAAGCTCACTGCTTCTATCACATGATGCAACAATACAAGATGGCAGCACCCGTATTAAAGAAGCAAAGCATTGCCAAATGGCTTCTCTAATTGGTTAAAATAAGAGAGACTTTTCAGAGAGCTGCAGTTACAGAAGGAAAAGCACTAGCATGGTTAGTAGTAACTATGCTACTATAAATGTACCCAGGAGTTTAATGTCCCTTTAAAGGGACACTCAAGTCAAAATTTAATTTTCATGATTGAGATAGAGCATGGGCTTTTAAACAACTTTTCAATTTACATCCATTAGCAATATGTGCACAGTCTTTTAATATTAAACGGCCATAATACCCAAATATTTAAACACTTGAAAGTGATGCAGCATAGCTGTAAAAAGCTGACTAGAAAATATCACCTGGACATCTCTATGTAAAAAAGAAAGATATTTTACCTCAAAAGTTCCTCAGTAGCCACCTCCCATTGTAAAGGACTTCTAAGCAGCAAATCAGTATGTCTGTCCCTGGACAGCGGAAGGAACGAGCTTATGTGCACACTCATCTTATTTCCCTATTCAGTGTAAGGAAGTTTACAATGAAATCTCATGCGAGTTAAGTGAAATTTCATGAGATCACAGTAAAAAGAGTTCATGACCCCAGCACTGTTGATGCTGATTGGCTGCTGTTCATTTCTTCATTTTTTATTTTTTTTACCTGCAGCTGAGCAACAGCTGAGTATAACTTTTTACACATTATTTACTCTGCTGAGCTGAGGAGATTGTGAGATAAAATATCTTCCTTTTTTACATAGAGATGCTCAGGTGATGTTTTCCTGTCAGCTTTTTACAGTTATACTGCATCAGTTTCAAGTGATTTAGCATATGAGTATTATGTCCCTTTAACACTACTACTGAGCATGTGCAAGAAATCACAGAATATCTGTATATGCATTTGTGATTGGCTGATGGCTGTCACATAATGCAATAGGAGCAGAACTAGACATAACTGAAATTTGTCAGAAAAAATCTACTTCTTATTTGAAGTTCAGACTAAGTGTGATAGCATATTCTAAATGCATTATCATACATTTGTTGATTATGCAAATTTAATATATTGACTGGTAATGTAAGAACATTTACTATGAAATCTCATGAGATTATGTTGGAATCCAATGAAATCACAGAAAAAAAGGTGTGAACACAGCACAGATGATGCTGATTGGCTGTTTTTTTCACCATGCAGATGATAGCTAAAATAGTAGCTGAAGTATAACTGCTCACAGAGCACTTATTCTGGTGAGCTGAAGAACTTGTTAGGTTAAATATTCCTTTTATACATAGGGATGTTTGTGTGAGATTTTCTAGTTATAAATAGGTTTGAAAGCTATTTATTAGGGTGGGAACCACACTGTGAAGTATCCACCAGTAAGTCTGCTTTCATTGTCCTTTTCTCACCTTGGAACTCTGCGCTATCAGAACATTCCAGTAACCGTAGAATGCGGTGGAATTATGGCTTCTTAATTTTGCACAGGTGGCAATTAAACTACTATCAACAGTCTGCACTAGCATTGAACTGTTTCTTATAAAGCAGTGAGAAGTGATACAATGCTTACTTGTTTTATTTGTGTCTTGTCAGCTATGGAACACCTGCCATCCACCGGAACTTGTCCGTCCTACATTAGAAAGGACTTTAAAGACTCTTCAGTTGGATTATGTGGATCTATATATTGTTGAACTGCCAATGGCATTTAAGGTAAGAGGAATATCCATTTTTCAGTTATTCACCATTGATGTGATAGTTAAATGCTAAGTTATTGTTTATGTGATCAGTCTTTTATCATCCATATTTAGCCCCTTCTTAAAGGGGAACTGTACTGTAAAGTGGGGTTCCCTTTAATGTGTTTTCAATGACAAATTATACCAGCTGCAAAGTTCAGATAGAACATACAATTAAAAAATAAAATCCTATTTACTTCTATTATTAAATCTGCTTCATTCCCTTAATGTACTTTGCTGAAGGATCAGCAATGCACTACTTACTGAGAGCTAGCTGAACACATCTGGTCAGCCAATCACAAGAAACAAATGTGTGCAGGCACCAATCAGCAGCTAGCTCCCACTAGTGCAAGATATGTACATATTCTTTTTAAACAATAGATACAAAAAGAACAAAGTACATTCGAAAATATAAATTAATTTAAAAGTGTCTTAAAATGACATGCTGTATCTGAATCCTGCAAGTTTAAGTTTGACTTTCCTATCCCTTAAAAATATGTTGGTATTTAATTTCCCAATATTTGGCCAGATTCTAAATATATATGTACATAAGCATATACAGATATATATTTACAGGGAGAACACAGTTCCCATAGACCGCAATGTAAAGGAACTTTTTTAACAACCCGCAGCCGCCAACTTTAACACCTCATAACTGCTTATTGCAGTTATTTTTATTAAAAATAAAGATGCTACTATCTTTTTTTAAATAAAGAACATTAAACTTTATTTTGGGGGCATTTGGGGGACACTTTATAAAATTAGCCAGGGATCTGTTCTCTGGTTAATTTTATAAATGCCAATTGCTACCACAAGCTCGCGGTAGCAATAACCAGCCACTTGTAATGGGTGGTTATTTATTGTGCACCGCAAGCAGGCAAATCTGCCCGTTTGTGGGCACACAATAAATTAGTGCTCCATTTGTAAAATCACAACCTGTTTAAATGGGCTAAGCTTGCAGAGGGAACAAACATCCATATATTTCTCTGTGTACACAAAGACTTCCTTATCAAAATATATGACTGAGAGAGTAATTGAAAATTAACATTTTAGCACCTATCTCTCCCATCACCATTGGGAATTTAAAACACTTCAGGGGGTATAATGGATAATTAGGAACACATTACGAGGAGAACATTTAATGGTATCCCTTTAATTTACTTTTTCAGCCGAGACCGTTAGTATCACTTTTTACTTTTCTTTCTTTTACAGCCTGGGGATGAAATTTATCCAAAAGATGAAAATGGAAAGATTATTTACCATAAGACAGACTTGTGTGCTACTTGGGAGGTAGGTTGTATAAAAGACCTTACATAATAGGTGGGCAGATAGAATACTTTTTCAGTCTGACATTTTCACCAGGGAAGGTTCTAGACTTTAGATTTGTGGGTGTAAAAAGTTGTCCATGAATCTTAAAATCAAAAATACAAGGGATATTGTTGTAAGACATAAACCTCAGCTTCCTATTCCTATCTTTATATGTTTATTTTTTTAAATACAATCACCCTTCCCTCTACTAGCTGTTTCCTTTCCCTGCTCAGCATATGGCACCTTATAATATGGGGGTGCTGCAGTAAAGAAAGCACCCCCAGAACTCTCCCTGATTGAACACAGGCAGAATGGGCTTATTCTAAGCATAAAAGTTATGTCTAAAGACAGAAGTCAGTTCCACAAGAGGGCTGTGTTGCAGATGCCTAAGGATTGGAGGGTTTAGAGGAAGAGAGGGTGGTCAACAGTGTCAAAGGCTGCAAACATGTCAAGAAGGATTAACAGAGAAAAGCGGCCTTTCGATTTTGTGTAATAAGGTCATTAGTAACTTTAATAATTTCTGTGCCTGTGGAGTGTTGAGGGCAAAATTCAGATTGCAATGGATCAAGGAAGGAGTTTAACCCCTTAGTGACCAGAGCACTTTTCCATTTTCTGACCGTTTGGGACCAAGGCTATTTTTACATTTCTGCGGTGTTTGTGTTTAGTTTTAATATTCCTCTTACTCATTTACTGTACCCACACATATTATATACCATTTTTCTCGACATTAAATGGACTTTCTAAAGATACCATTATTTTCATCTTATCTTATAATTTACTATAAAAAATATAAAATATGATGGGAAATGAAAAAACACACACTTTTTCTAACTTTGACCCCCCCAAATCTGTTACACATCTATAACCACCAAAAAATACCCATGCTAAATAATTTCTAAATTTTGTCCTGAGTTTAGAAATACCAAATGTTTACCTGTTCTTTGCTTTTTTTGCAAGTTATAGGGCAAAAAATACAAGTAGCACTTTGCTACTTTCAAACAATTTTTTTTCAAAATTAGCGATAGTTACATTGGAATACTGATATCTGTCAGGAATCCCTGAATATCCCTTGACATGTATATATTTTTTATTGATCTAGGCCCATTTTGGTATATTTAATGCCACCATTTCACCGCCAAACGCAATCAAATAAAAAAAAAAACATTCACTCTTCACTTCTTCACAAACATTTTCACAAACTTTAGGTTTCTCACTGAAATGATTTACAAACAGCTTGTGCAATTATGGCACAAATGGTTGTAAATGCTTCTCTGAGATCCACTTTGTTCAGAAATAGCAGACATTTATTGCTTTGGCATTACTTTTTGGTAATTAGAAGGCCGCTAAACGCCGCTGCGCACCACACGTGTATTATACCCAGCAGTGAAGGGGTTAATTAGGGTGCTTGTAGGGTTAATTTAGCTTTAGTGTAGTGTAGTAGACAACCCAAAGTATTGATCTAGGCCCATTTTGGTATATTTCATGACACCATTTCACCGCCAAATGCGATCAAATAAAAAACAAAATTCACTTTTTCGCAAACTTTTTCACAAACTTTTGGTTTCTCACTGAAATTATTTACAAACAACTTGTGCAATTATGGCACAAATGGATGTAAATGCTTCTCTGGGATCCCCTTTGTTCAGAAATAGCAGACATTTATGGCTGTGGCATTACTTTCTGGTAATTAGAAGGCCGTTAATGCCGCTGCACACCACACTTGTATTAGGACCAATTTTAGCTGTAGTGTAGTAAACAACCCAAAGTATTAATCTAGGCCCATTTTATCGCCAAATTTGATCAAATAAAAAAATCGTTCACTTTTTCACTAACTTTGGGATTCTCACTGAAATTATTTACAAACAGCTTGTGCAATTATGGCACAAATGGTTGTAAATGCTTCTCTGGGATCTCCTTTGTTCAGAAATAGCAGACATATATGGCTTTGGTGTTGCTTTTTGGTAATTAGAAGGCCGCTAAATGCTGCTGCGCACCACACTTGTCTTATGCCCAGCAGTGACGGGGTTAATTAGCTTGTAGGGAGCTTGAAGGGTTAATTTTAACTTTAATGTAGAGATCAGCCTCCCATCTGACACATCCCACCCCCTGATCCCTCCCAAACAGCTCTCTTCCCTCCCTCACCCCCCAATTGTCCCTGCCATCTTAAGTACTGGCAGAAAGTCTGCCAGTACTAAAAGAAAAGGCTTTTTTTTCATTATTATTTTTTTTTAATATATTCTGCTGTGTAGGATCTCCCCTTAGCCCCCAACCTCCCTGATCTCCCCCAAAAAAACTCTCTAACTACTTTGCAATCAAATGTGGCTTTTTTTTTAAAATAAACCCCATTTTTCTGTAGTGTAGGGAGGTTGGGATAGGCAGAAAATGTTATTAAGTTGAGTCTTGGTTTCAATTAAGAGTGGCAATAAGATTAAGGAAATAATCCTGCATGGAGAGATAAAGGGCAGAATAGATTTCAACTTGTAATGAAGAAAGTAAGGTGAACCAGGATTTTCTCCAATGTCGCTCAGCAGTGCAGGAACAGCTGTGCAGGTAGCATGTCAAACGAGTATGCCTGGGCTAAGGATGAGGAGGGGGCAAATTATCAAGGACCAATGTAAGAGTGGAATTATAGTGAGCGGTAGATTGGTCAGGGCAGGAAAAGGAGGAGATGGAAGAGAGAAGAGGTTTGAGAGAATTTGAAAGATATTGCTGATCTAGTGACTTAATTTTTGGAGTTTGTTGTGAGGGTTAGAAGGAGGAAGAAGTGCTGTGATGTTACAAGTAAGGAGATGATGGTCATAAAGAGGAAAGGGGGACTTTGCGAAGTTTGAGAGAGTGCATCAAGTGCTGAAAATCAGGTCAAGGGAGTGTCTATAAGAGTTGGACCATTGTAACAGACCGTAAGAGGAAGATAGCTAAGTTTTTTTTGTAGCAAGAAGAGTTGGATTGTCAACAGGGAGGTTGAAATCCCCAAGATTGAGGGCAGAGATATCTGAGTAGAGGAAATAAGGTAGCCGGGCCACAAAATGATCAAGAAACTGAGTTGAGGATCCAGGTGGGCTATAAGTAACCACAACACAGAGAGAGAGAGGAGAAAATAAGCAAATTATGTGGGTTTCGAAGGAAGAAACTGTGAGGGAAGAGATGGGTTGTATTTTTTGAAAGGTGCAACAATCCACCTGCTAGAAAATAATACAATCCGACCTAGAACCATCATGAGAACAGACCAACACGTATATCCAGCACCTAGTCTAATTGGGGGGGATATTGTGATGTGATTTGCAAACAATTTTTGTTTTAGCTGCCCATGTTGTTATATCACAGGCTCTGGAGGAATGCAAAGATGCAGGGCTGGTGAAATCTCTAGGTGTCTCCAATTTTAACCGAAGACAGCTTGAGCTGATTCTCAACAAGCCAGGACTAAAGCACAAGCCCGCCACCAACCAGGCAAGGAAAATGGCTGGATAATTATTTGAATGTAAATTATTAGCGCTGTAGAATCTGTTGGCGCTCTACAAATAACCAATAATAATAATATCCATACTATTGGGCAGATTGTGTAATAACTAGATAAATATTATTTTATTGTTCTTATTCTATATATATATTTTTTTTATCTTAGAGTGAAACCCAAATGTTTCTTTCAAAATTGTGATAGAAAATATATTTCCATTTGACTTTTATTATTAAATTTGTTTCATTCTCTTGGTATCCATTGTTGAATGAAGAGCAGTGCACTACTGGAAGCTTAAAGGGATGCAAAACCCAATTTTTTTTCTATCATAATTCTGATAGAGCATGCAATTTTAAACAACTTTCAAATTTACTCCTATTATCAATTTTTTGTTTGTTCTCTTGATATCTATATTTGAAAAAGCAGGAATCTACTGTAAGCTAAGAAGCCATCCTATTTTTGATCAATCAGCAAGCGCAACCCAGGTTCTGAACCAAAAATGAATCGGCTCTTAAGCTTTCATTCTCGTTTTTCAAATAAAGATAGCAAGAGAACAAAGACAAATAGATAATAGGAGTAAATTAGAAAGTTAGGAAAAAACACAAAGGAAAGAGGCGCCAATGGTGCAGATCAATGATGAATTTTATATGTAGCTGATGTGGGACGAACACAGGGTACTCACTTGTATATAAGGCAATCAGTTATGCCCATAGAAACGAACTGCATTTCTACAGCAGTCCAGCTAGCTGATCATAAGGGCAGCTCTCTAATGGCATCCAATAAGAGGCAATCTGTTAGAAAAAGACAATAGATAGAGGCGCCAATGGTGCAGATCAATGGTGGATCTTGAAAACTTGTAACAGGAGGTGAACACAGGGTACTCACATGTATAGAAGGCGATCAATTATGCCTATAGAGACAGGCTGGATTTCTACAGCAATCCAGCTGGCTGATCCAAGGTAGCTCCAAAATACAGTGGCTAATCAAACCCAAACTGGATATCCACAAGATATAAGGGCAGGATACTGGGGTAAGGGATTCTCACCCTAAAAGTAGCGTAGCAATAGACCATACACAGCACTTAGAGTAGGTAAAGTTAAAAACAAATTTTTTAAAACAGTTATAAAAATATACCACTCATATTAGTGCCAATAAAAGTTATGGCTAGTGGAGAAACAGTGCGACGCGTTTCTCAGACTGTTTCCTCAGGCATGTTTCTCATCAATTATTTACATCCTTATATAGGGCTACGCTACTAATAACCCCAATGACCCACCCCCAACAATTAGGACAGGCAGGACCAATCAGAACCCGTCATTTGTGCACACCCACCCTGCTGCAATATTATTATACTAAACGTATGGCCAATATAGTGTTTTAGTAAAATGTATAAGTATCATCAATATGTGTCTAACATATGTATGTTGAATCCGTATTGCAGTACTGGTCTCGTAATTCCTTTGACTTAAAATATATATAATTGCCTCTGATCGTAAATGCTGCAACCTGATAGGTCTATAGCTACATCAATCAACTGTTCTCAGAGAGGACCGTGTATATAGCTATCTGATAGGTCTAAACAGTTGTCAATCAACTAGTATCAGAAGGCACCGGAAGTAAGGCGATTCACGGAACCCCGACCAATAGTTTCTTATGCCGCTATGGTCTGGCGGCCAATAGGAGTCATGTTCTGGGACAATACCCGTGATCGGGCCATTGCTAAAGCATATGTTAACGTGAACGCCCTCCCCAGTCCAAAACATGTGGCCCAATTGGTCCCAATATGAGGTGACGACAATTACGTCACCCATGTAAACAAACCAAGACACATGTTGAGCATCTTGCGCCCCTTATCTGTAATAGCGCTATCGTGTTAAAATGTCTTAATAAGCGGCCAATTCTCTAACACATAAACTATAAATAGATATAATATATAAACTGTTATAGTGTGTGGCCTCGTGACTGAATGTGTAATGTATAAAAAAGCCCAAGTAATAACAAGTGGCTGTGTGCTAAATGTACAGGTGATAACCGTGTATAAAGATATATAATAGTGGTAGGTATATACCTACTGTATGCCAATGTGATGAGTGATAATGTGCATGTATGGAAAATAGGGAAATAAAGGAGTGCATTAGCTATCTCATAATGAGGGGATAATCTGCAATAATACCCACACTTGGGAGATGACACGAGTGTACTATTTAATTGTAATTATAGTGGGGAATGAAGAATATATAAGAAAAAGGAAATACCTAAAAATGTATACAAGATACCAGAATTGAGTGCAGTGTATGCTAATGGTATATGTGACCTATATTATAATCTAAAACAGTGTTAGGCCTCCTTAGGTCTAATCGCACTCTAGTGAGTGAATGGTAATGTTGAATAAGGTTATTAAGTGCAGGTATGTATGTAGTTGTTCATCAATATATAACTTTTTGGTATTATACTCACCCCCTGCACTTAATAACCTTATTCAACATTACCATTCACTCACTAGAGTGCGATTAGACCTAAGGAGGCCTAACACTGTTTTAGATTATAATATAGGTCACATACACCATTAGCATACACTGCACTCAATTCTGGTATCTTGTATACATTTTTAGGTATTTCCTTTTTCTTATATATTCTTCATTCCCCACTATAATTACAATTAAATAGTACACTCGTGTCATCTCCCAAGTGTGGGTATTATTGCAGATTATCCCCTCATTATGATATAGCTAATGCACCCCTTTATTTCCCTATTTTCCATACATGCACATTATCACTCATCACATTGGCATACAGTAGGTATATACCTACCACTATTATATATCTTTATACACGGTTATCACCTGTACATTTAGCACACAGCCACTTGTTATTACTTGGGCTTTTTTATACATTACACATTCAGTCACGAGGCCACACACTATAATAGTTTATATATTATATCTATTTATAGTTTATGTGTTAGAGAATTGGCCGCTTATTAAGACACTTTAACACGATAGCGCTATTACAGATAAGGGGCGCGAGATGCTCAACATGTGTCTTGGTTTGTTTACATGGGTGACGTAATTGTCGTCACCTCATATTGGGACCAATTGGGCCACATGTTTTGGACTGGGGAGGGCGTTCACGTTAACATATGCTTTAGCAATGGCCCGATCACGGGTGTTGTCCCAGAACGTGACTCCTATTGGCCGCCAGACCATAGTGGCATAAGAAACTATTGGTCGGGGTTCCGTGAATCGCCTTACTTCCGGTGCCTTCTGATACTAGTTGATTGACAACTGTTTAGACCTATCAAATAGCTATATACACGGTCCTCTCTGAGAACAGTTGATTGATGTAGCTATAGACCTATCAGGTTGCAGCATTTACGATCAGAGGCAATTATATATATTTTAAGTCAAAGGAATTACGAGACCAGTACTGCAATACGGATTCAACATACATATGTTAGACACATATTTGATGATACTTATACATTTTATTAAAACACTATATTGGCCATACGTTTAGTATAATAATATTGCAGCAGGGTGGATGTGCACAAATGACGGGTTCTGATTGGTCCTGCCTGTCCTAATTGTTGGGGGTGGGTCATTGGGGTTATTAGTAGCGTAGCCCTATATAAGGATGTAAATAATTGATGAGAAACATGCCTGAGGAAACAGTCTAACTGAGAAACGCGTCGCACTGTTTCTCCACTAGCCATAACTTTTATTGGCACTAATATGAGTGGTATATTTTTATAACTGTTTTAATAAATTTGTTTTTAACTTTACCTACTCTAAGTGCTGTGTATGGTCTATTGCTACGCTACTTTTAGGGTGAGAATCCCTTACCCCAGTATCCTGCCCTTATATCTTGTGGATATCCAGTTTGGGTTTGATTAGCCACTGTATTTTGGAGCAACCTTGGATCAGCCAGCTGGATTGCTGTAGAAATCCAGCCTGTCTCTATAGGCATAATTGATTGCCTTCTATACATGTGAGTACCCTGTGTTCACCTCCTGTTACAAGTTTTCAAGATCCACCATTGGCGCCTCTATCTATTGTCTTTTTCTAAATTAGAAAGTTGCTTAAAATTGCATGCTCATTCAGAATCATGAAAGAAAAATTTGGGTTTAGTGTTCGTTTAACACATCTGGTGAGCCAATAACAAGAGGCATGTGTGAAGCCACCAATCAGCAGCTAGCTCCAAGTAGTGCATTGCTGCTCCTGAGCCTTTCTAGGTATGCTTTTCATTAAAGAATACCAAGAGAACAAAGCAAATTCATTTACAGAAGTAAAATGGAAAGTTATTTAAAATTGGATTTCTTTTCGCTTTTCCTCCTGCACAAGCTCTTTCTTCAATGCATGCTCTCACTTTTTTTATTCCTCTTTCCCTCACGCACTCTCTCTCATTCTCCCTCAAGCTTCTTTACTGTTTCTCCCTCGCTCTCTTTGTTTCTCCCTTGCATTCTGCTTTTTGCAGTGCTGGATATATAACTGTGAAAGTGCTACACACACATTACTGATGTAACCGGCAATGAAAATAGCCAAATGCCACTGCCCCAAAATGTAATCCATGCCTAATATTGACTTTTAATAATCCCTTTCCCTTTTGTCTGTATCCTACTGGTTTACACCTGTGCCAGACATACTGTCTTCTTCGTATTGCAACCTATTGGTGTATGCCTGTACCATACATACTGGCCATACATACTGGCTCCTAATCCCACCTCTATTCAAGTCTGCAACCTATTGGTCTATGCCTGTACCATACATACTGACTCCTAATCCCTCCACTGCACAAGTCTGCAACCTATTGGTGTATGCCTGTACCATACATACTGACTCCTAATCCCTCCACTGCACAAGTCTGCAACCTATTGGTGTATGCCTGTACCATACATACTGGCTCCTAATCCCACCTCTATTCAAATCTGTATCCTACTGGTTTACACCTGTGCCAGACATACTGGCTTCTTCTTATCACTTCCCCTCAGAACAAGTCTGCAACCTATTGGTGTACGCCTGTACCATACATACTGTGTCCTAATCTTACCTCTGTTCAAGTCTGCAAACTATTGGTGTATTCCTGTACCATACATACTGGCTCCTAATCCCAGCTCTATTCAAGTCTGCAACCTATTGGTGTATGCCTGTACCATACATACTGGCTCCTAATCTCAAATCTGTTCAAGTCTGCAACCTATTCGTGTATGCCTGTACCATACATACTGGCTCCTAATCCCACCTCTATTCAAGTCTGCAACCTATTGGTGTATGCCTGTACCATACATACTGGCTCCTAATTCCACCTCTGTTTAAGTCTGCAACCTATTGGTGTATGCCTGTACCATACATACTGGCTCCTAATTCCACCTCTGTTTAAGTCTGCAACCTATTGGTGTTTGCCTGTACCATCCATATGAGCTCCTAATCTCACCTGTGTTCAAGCCTGCACCTATTGGTGTACGCCTGTACCATACATACTGTGTCCTAATCTTAACTCTGTTCAAGCCTGCAAACTATTGGTGTATGATGGTGCCCTACATACTGGCTACTAATCCTTTCACTGCACAAGCCTGCAGCCTAATGGTGTACGCCTGTACCATACATACTGGCTCCTAATCTCACCTCTGTTCAAGTCTGCAACCTATTGGTGTTTGCCTGTACCATCCATATGAGCTCCTAATCTCACCTTTGCTCAAGCCTGCAGCCTATTGGAATATGCTGTTGCAATACATACTGGCTACTAATCCCTACACTGCACAAGCCTGCAATCTATTGGTGTACTCCTGTACCATACATACTGGCTACTAATCCCTCCACTGCACAAGCCTGCAATCTATTGGTGTACACCTGTACCATACATGCTGGCTCCTAAACTTACCTCTGTTCAAGTCTTCAAGCTATTGGTGTATGCTAGTGCCATAGATGCTGGCTCCAAATCCCTCCACTACACGTCTGCATCCTATTGCTTTATAACAATTTCATAAATACTATTTCTTCTTATCTTTCCCTTTTTGCAAAAGTCTGCATTTGCATTTCCTATAATTCTGTTCTGTCTAGGGGAAAACACTGCACTTGTATTCTTTCACAAGAATGGAATGAACAAACATGAACGTTATATATTAGACATTTAACATTATGCTTTTCAAATAATGTTCTAAATAATATGTAATAATTAAGTAGTAGTTTACTTGTCTGTCTGTTCCTATAGGTTGAGTGCCATCCTTACTTTACCCAGCCCAAACTATTGGAGTTATGCAGGCAACATGAGATAGTGATTGTGGGCTACAGTCCTATTGGAACCTGCCGAGATGCATCCTGGTGAGCAACATTATTATAGGGACAATAAAATCATAATTAAACTTTCATAGTTCAGAGTGAACACGCATGGGAGTTAGCTGAACATATTGTGAGAGCCAGTGACAAGCGCCATATATGTGCAGCCACCAATCGCCAGCAAGCAATCAGTATTGAATTGTTGCTCCTAAAAATACCTAGGCATTCTTTTCAACTAAGAATACCTAGAGAACAAAGCACATTTGATAAGAGAACTAAATTGTGAAGTTATTTAAAAGTGCATGTTCTATCTGAATCATGAAAGTTTAATTTCCATTACTTAAAGAGATATACCACCTCAATGTTTTATTTCATGATTCAGATACAGCATGCACTTTTAAGCAACTTTCTAATTTACTCCTATTATACATTTTTCTTTGTTCTCTTGAAATCTTTATTTGAAAAAGAAGGAATGTAATGTTTCACTTTATACTTAAAACCACTATTACCAAAATAAGAAATGTGAAATTACAACATGTCCTTCAAGCCAGAAGACCTACATAAACTGGCGTTCTCAGAATATCACAACGTGTGAGGCCAAACTAACCACCAGCTCACAAAATCAAAAGGAAAAAGGGCTGCACTAAAAAGGAAAACGTAAACTTTATTTATAACATACAAAATTAACTTTCATACGCATTTCACACCATTTTGATGCTTAGTCATAGAATCTGGGTGGCCGTTTTTTTCTCTTTTCACTATGCAAAATTATTAAAGGGACATTCTGGTCAAAACTGAAATTCACATAGATGAATTACATCATTGAATAGAAACATATTTGCAATATACACGTATTAGTAAATACACTTCTAGTAAAAATTATTACTGTTTTTAGTGTTAACATTTTTCTCTGCATGCGCATGTGAAGCACAGCTAGATATTCTCAGGGCAACATTATTTTAAAGACTGCAGCTGCTCAGAACACAAGTGTGGCTTCTAGCATGTCAGCATTTAACAAATGAAGTATTTAACAGAGGATACAAACACCTTTGAGCAAGTGTTGTGTTTAAAATGCTGGTGCACGGTGCATACATAAATACACTTTTTAAACAGCTATAGCTTTTAGTAGAAGTATTTTTGTTAATATTTGTATATTACAAAAAATGCTTCTATTTAAAACTGAAATGCATCATGTGGATTCCAACTTTGTCTGAAATGTCCCTTTAATGATCGAAAGGGTTGAGAAGTAAATTAGAAAAATGCGGCAGTGTTATGCATAAAATGTATGGCCCATTTATAAAGCGCAAAACACAGAACAGGGAAAGCAGATGTTTTATATTATCCATATAAAAGACTAGTAATTAATCATGATTTTAACTTTTGTCTACGTGAAGAAAAATAAACATAAAAGTTTATAAAAGGGACAGTAAACACCTTGTAATTAAAAGACACTTTTATTGTCTTGCTGTAGAATAAAAAAGTATAAACATTGAAAAGGGAGCAAAATAAATCAGTTTCCAAAATGTAATCATGTCTATTTATAAGCTAAATTATTACACATAATTTAACCCTTTCCTGCCGTTAGGACATTCCATGCCGTCCTAACTGTGCTGGGCTTTAGCGCCGCTAGGACGGCATGAAACATCCTAGCCGTTTGGCTGTCCTGAAGCCATAGCCGCTTCTAAATGGGATTGTGGGCTGGAGGGCGTGCCTAGCATCATCGGCACTCCCCCCTGACCCAATCCCATCATAGAAATCGCCAGATCGCATGAACGTCTACAATTTTTACTTATTTGTTTACAGCTCCAATGTAGACAAAGAAGTCCCTGCGGGAAAGGGTTAAAATTGATAAAATTATTAAACACTCTTTATAACATAAAAAAGTTATCTTTATTGTATGGTAGCCAGTGATGATATGAATTAAATTTTATTGCGGCTGGAGTAGGTTCAATGAGATTTTAATTTTGTAGCCAACAAAATAGATGAAGCATAGGGCAAATACCAGATGTTTTGTCTTCATTAACTCAATTATAAAACCTTTGATTGTTATGATTTATGCAGGGTCAACGTGTCTTCTCCTCCTCTTCTGGAGGATCCTGTGTTGAAAGGCATTGGAAAGAAGTACGACAAGACATCAGCGCAGGTTGCTCTGCGGTTCAACATACAGAGGGGCGTAGTAGTAATTCCCAAAAGCTTTAACCCAGACAGGATTGATGAAAACTTCCAGGTGAGCAAGCATGTCTAAAGCTAAAAGTTAGGGGATGTGCCTTTACATTGTCGTCTATGAGGACAGTGTTTTATACTGTTAATATATATGTAAATGCTTTTATATATTTATATATATATATATATATGTGTGTGTGTTAATATGTATATATACAGACATATTAACACACAAATATATATGTATATATTCATATATATTTTAAAAATGCTGCCCAACGCTGCGCGACTTACCCCCTGCACTGCGCTAGGATCTCTGCCGTGTCTATTGGCATCAGAATGAGACTCCCATTGGAGGCTATGGAAGCGTGCTCTCATGAGCTCAAAGCTTCCATGCAATGCGAACACGAGGTAGCGTTCGCATTGCACTTTACTTGTAATACCAGCGCACATTTGCATGCACCGGTATTACTAAGTGGAGTGCAAATATCATGCTCGCTAAAGGGCTATTTTGTACTCCAACCATAATCTAGCCCATAATTTGCAAGTGTTATACTCAACAATATCAAAAGTTTTAGTTAGAGACCAATGGCACTACTAGGAGTTGAATGAAGGAGTGATGTTGAATCTCAATATATGTCATCTTAAATTAAAGCTGTATTCTTATTTGAATTCTATTAGGTGCTGTGTATCTAGGTAAGGATATTTTACTTTGATTCCAACAAAGAAGTTGGGTAGGATACCCCTTTAAGCACTCAATTCCTTCATATGTGTGTGTGATCACTCTATAAAAAAACAAATACTTTATTTCAACTTGATTAAAAGTGGGTCAAATGCATTTAAATACCAGTGGTCTACGGGTAAGTAGATTATTGCAGTTTTACTGGGCAATGTCTGCCTTCCAACAGTATACAGATCTGACACTCTATAAGTTCGTGAGTACCAGAAAGCCTTAATTTTCTCCCTTCAATACACAAATCTAGTATTTTGATCAATGAATCCATTGACCTGTTATGGGTGCACTGCTCATTGATATCTTGTGCTTCCAAATAAAGTTATGCGATCTATTTAGCTTGTACTGTCAAGCCTAACGTATTTATAGTAGTTTCATTATTACTCAGTATCAAGTGAGAGTATGTTGTTAGATGAATAACTGGAGTTAATAATCTATAATGTTTCAACAGATTATTATCTTCTGAGGTTCTTGTTTATTCCCATCCGTTCATTTATTAACTCAATGGATGAACACATGTATTATGATATTCAAATCCTAATTAAAACTAGGGTTCCCACCTTTTGAAAAGGCCAGATTGGCAAACATGTTAAGGGGGGAGAGGGTCCATGGGAAACCAAGTTTTAATTAAGTGGTCGTTGGTTAACAGCAATTAATCGAATACAAACGGGCATGAGCTACCTTATAACAACATAATTACCATACCGAGTGTGGTGCTGCTCTACGACTAGGTATTAACCAAACACTGTCGCCAATATAAGCAATAAAGCCATAACATGCCGATACCACTTGAGATGTTATAATCAGTTATACAGTATCTGTGAGAGGTCTATGAAACATAAGATTAACCCAGTTTCATGAGAGTGACACAATTTAAACCAGAATACGCTACACATGTAACAACACTACATTGCTGATGAGAATAGTGGAAAAGTGTTACTTTGTACTTCTTGTATTAAAGCGGTTGCATCACATTAATGCAGACAACTTAGTTACTCTGATTACAGAGTGTATCCTACGATAATCAAGAAAGCAACTGCTATTCATATGGTTACAATATCCAAGCGATTAGATAGTTTAATTGTGTTCACACTGAATATATAACTGATAGTCATATTTGAATATTATAATATATGTGTACATCCATTGAGTTAATTAATGAACGGATGGAGATAAACCAGAACCTCCAACGATAACAATCTGTTGAAATATTATAGATTATTAACTCCAGTTATTCATCTATCAACATACTCTCACTTGATACTGAGTGTGACGGATACCAGCTACTCAGACTGCGTAGCTCCGCCAAAGGGTCCTGCTTCCTCCCTGGAGCCTACAGCTGTATAGCTGGAAAGTGGTGCTGTCCGGTGGTGGCCCTCCAATTGTATGTTGCTGGGAGAGGTCACCCCACCCCTTACGATATCTCCCACCATAAAACACCAAAACACATAAACCATACAGTACTTTACCCCTCCCTGGGTTCGTAGTATCACTGTTGCTCCCTGCTGGTATTCATATCCACATAATGCCTAGTCTCGTCACTCAGTTCCCCAAAACAGGGTTCCAGCTTGTGCCCCAGAACAGGTGTCCACCCACAAGCAACACTAACAGAGGGGACTACTGACTTTCTCATTGAAGGTATCGACTGCCAGAGAGAAGGCAGGGTATCTGGGGCTGCTGCAGCCCAAGGTTGGGGACCGGGGCTGATTGCCCTGCATTCCTGGGGTTCACAGGTGGGGGCTGTGGTCTCACCCCCCTCCACTGTAAAATCATCCTGGATGGGGAAAGGGCAGTGATTAGCACCCACCTGCCCAGTTGCCAGCTCCACTGCTGGGTGAACACAGGGGACCACCTCAGCCTCCTCCAGGACCACAGGGACAAACTGCAGCCCTGCAGTATCCACCGCTCCTCTAGTATAATCCAGTGGTGGTGGTGGAGGGCAGTGATCAATCTACTTCTCAGGGCTCAGCTCCAGCCCTTCTGCTATGGGGATGTCAGGGACACCCTTGGTCTCCTCCCCAGCTACCGGAACCCTAATTCTGCACCAGGGTTCTCCACGTGCCAGAGTCTCTGGGAACTCAGGGAAACAGGGCAACCCAGACTCCAGGGCAAATGCCCTCCACACATTCCCAGGGCACCCACCTCCCAAAAGACAGAATCTAGCCTGCGTTCCTCTCCAAAAGTAACAGAGGCTTCTGTGACATCTCCCCCACTGGTATGACTTTGAGTTAGCCGGATGGTCCAGCTCCAAACTCCCTTCCACTTTGGTGGTTGGCCATTGCCACTAGGGCACCGGCTGTCTCCTCTCCCTGGAAGGAGTTCTGTCACTGGGGTGAAAGGTCAGCTACCTCCTCTTCCTGGAAACTGATCTGCCGCTGGGGTGGGAGGTCGACTACCTCTGCTCCCTTGGAGTGGTTCTGCCTCTATGGAGAGAGACCAGCTGTCTCCTCTCCCTGCAAGAGGTTCTGTCACTGAGGAGGGAGGTCGGCTACCTCTGCTCCCTAGGAATGGCACTGCCACTGGGGAGGGAGACTAGCTGTCTAATCTCCCTGGAAGGGGTTCTGTCTCTGGGGAGAGAGGTTGGCTTCCTCCGCTACCTGGGGATGGCTCTGCCGCTGGGGAGAAAGACTGGATGCCGTCTGTCTCCTCTCCCGGGAAGGGGTTCTGTTGCTGGGGAGGTAGGTTGGCTACCTCCACTCCTTGGGGATGGCTCTTCTGCTGAAGAAAGAGACCGGTGGTTTGCGCTCCCGGGAAGGGGTTCTGCCGCTGGGGTGGGAAACTGGCTGTCTCCTCTCCCGGGAAGGGGTTCTGTTGCTGGGGAGGGAGGTCACCTACCTACACTCCCTGGGGATGGTTCTGCCACTGGGGAGAGAGACCGGTGGACTCCACTCCCAGGAAGGGGTTCTGCCGCTGGGGAGGGAGGCGGCCAGCTGTCTCCTCTCCCAGGAAGGGGTTCTGCCACTGGGGAGAGAGACCGGCTGTCTCCTCTCCCAGGAAGGGGTTCGGTTGCTGGGGAGGGAGGTCGGCTACCTCCGCTCCCTGGGGATGGCTCTGCCGCTGGGGAGAGAGACCGGCTGTCTCCTTTCCCTGGAACTGGAAAGCTTTCTGGTACTCACACACTTATACAGTGTCAGATCTGTATACTGTTGGAAGGCAGACATTTCCCAGTGAAACTGCAATAATCTACTTACCCGTAGACCACTGTTTTTTAAATGCATTTGACCCACTTTTAATCAAGTTGAAATATTAAATTATGTATTAAATTGTATAGTAGTTTTCTAGTTATATATACTGATATTTATTTTGTTCACAGTTAATGTGAAATCTTGCTTATTTTCTAAACAGATTTTTGACTTCAGTCTGACTGAAAAGGAAATGAAGGACATTGAGGCTCTGAACAAAAATATACGCTATGTTGAGTTGTTAATGTAAGTATCTATAATAAAATGCTGAGTTGTTAATGTAAGTATCTATAATAAAATGCTAGAGTAAAAATTAACAAACTTAACCACTTAATGTCATTAGGACGTTCCATGCTGTAATAACAGCGCCTGGCTTTAATGCCGTTAGAAATACTATTGTACCGGCATGGAGGGGTTAAGAAAATCTGGTAGATGAGTAATGGCATACCCCAATCAGAATATATAATGTTGTAATGATATGTGCGTACAAGTAATATTATTGCCTTAATCTAGCAAGAAATGTATTTCAGGGCTTGACAGTCCTATGAGTGAGAATAAGATAATCTACTGCAAGAAAGCTCTTTTTTGCGTGAAATGCACAGTCTTAGCAAAGAGAGGCAGTGTCTGGGTCAGTGACTAACCACAGAGAAATTATTATGCATCTGAGTGTTTCATTCTTAATGCAATGTATGACCTTTTTAGACACACACACACACACACAATTTCAAACACACACACGCAAACTCATACATACACACACAAACTCATTCATTCACACACACACACTCATAAATAAACACACACATAAAATCATACATACACAAACACACACACACAAATTCATACATGCACACGCAAACTCATACATACATACATACACAAACTCATTCATACACACACAAACTCAAACACACACACACAAACTCATACATGCACACAAATTCACACATTCACACATCAACTCATATATACAAACACAAACTCATACATACACACAAAACTCACACATACACACACACAAACTCATAAATACAAATGCACTCAAACTCATACATACACAAACTCAAACTCATACATACAAACACAAACATATAAACACAAACTCATACATACACACAAACGCATGCACACACACACAAACGTCTACATACACACACAAACTCATAGATGCTCACACAAACGTATACATACACACACACACACACACACACAAAAACTTATACATACACACACAAACATACATACACACATGTAAGTGCATTGGAGCCCTTTGCCGTTAAGTAGATGAAAATATGTAAAATCCTATTTATACAATATTCATATACACAGCTATATTGTTCCTGAGCAGCTCACAGCTATATTGTTCCTCAGCAGCTCACAGCTATATTGTTCCTGAGCAGCTCACAGCTATATTGTTCCTGAGCAGCTCACAGCTATATTATTCCTGAGCATCTCACTGCTATATTGTTTCTGAGCAGCTCACTGCTATATTGTTTCTGAGCAGCTCACAGCTATATTATTCCTGAGCATCTCACAGCTATATTATTCCTGAGCAGCTCACAGCTATATTGTTTCTGAGCAGCTCACAGCTATATTATTCCTGAGCAGCTCACATTATATTATTCCTGAGTTGCTCACAGCTATATCGTTCCTGAGAAGCTCACAGCTATATTATTACTGAGCAGCTCACAGCTATATTATTACTGAGCAGCTCACAGCTATATTATTCATGAGCAGCTCACAGCTATATTATTCCTGAGCAGCTCACATTATATTATTCCTGAGTTGCTCACAGCTATATTGTTCCTGAGCAGCTCACAGCTATATTATTCCTGAGCATCTCACAGCTATATTATTCCTGAGCATCTCACAGCTATATTATTCCTGAGCAGCTCACAGCTATATTATTACTGAGCAGCTCACAGCTATATTATTACTGAGCAGCTCACAGCTATATTGTTCCTGAGCAGCTCACAGCTATATTATTCCTGAGCATCTCACAGCTATATTATTCCTGAGCAGCTCACAGCTATATTATTCCTGAGCAGTTCACAGCTATATTATTCCTGAGCAGCTCACAGCTATATTATTCCTGAGCATCTCACAGCTATATTGTTCCTGAGCAGCTCACAGCTATATTGTTCCTGAGCAGCTCACAGCTATATTGTTCCTGAGCAGCTCACAGCTATATTATTCCTGAGCAGCTCACATTATATTATTCCTGAGCAACTCACAGCTATATTATTCCTGAGCAGTTCACAACTATATTATTACTGAGCAGCTCACAGCTATATTATTCCAGAGCAGTTCACAGCTATATTATTCCTGAGCAGCTCACAGCTATATTATTCTTGAGTAGCTCACAGCTATATTATTCCTGAGCAGCTCACAGCTATATCATTCTCGAGCAACTCACATTTAATTATTCCTGAGCATCTCACAGCTTTATTGTTCCAGAGCAGCTCACATCTATATTGTTGCTGAGCAGCTCACAGCTATATTATTCCTGAGCAGCTCACAGCTATATTATTCCTGAGCAACTCACAGCTATATTGTTCCTGATCAGCTCACAGCTATATTATTCCTGAGCAACTCACAGCTATATTATTCCTGAGCAACTCACAGCTATATTATTCCTGAGCAACTCACAGCTATATTATTCCTGAGCAACTCACAGCTATATTGTTCCTGAGCAACTCACAGCTATATTGTTCCTGAGCAGCTCACAGCTATATTGTTCCTGAGCAGCTCACAGCTATATTATTCCTGAGCAGCTCACAGCTATATTATTCCTGAGCATCTCACAGCTATATTATTCCTGAGCATCTCACAGCTATATTATTCCTGAGCATCTCACAGCTATATTATTCCTGAGCAACTCACAGCTATATTGTTCCTGAGCAGCTCACAGCTATATTGTTTCTGAGCAGCTCACAGCTATATTGTTTCTGAGCAGCTCATAGTTATATTGTTCCTGAGCAGCTCACAGCTATTTTGTTCCTGAGCAGCTCACAGCTATTTTGTTCCCGAGCAGCTCAAAGCTATTTTGTTCCTGAGCAGCTCACATTATATTATTCCTGAGCAGCTCACATTATATTATTCCTGAGCATCTCACAGCTATATTGTTCATGAGCATCTCACAGCTATATTGTTCATGAGCAGCTCACAGCTATATTGTTCCTGAGCAGCTCACAGCTGATGATTGACATCTGTGTTTATTAGCCCACAGGACACATCTTACTCAGAAGCACCAATGCATTGGAAGTGTATCTTAAAATGTAACCTGTTTACAAGGACTAAACACAAAGTTACCAAGGGACCCTTTTGTGTAATTAGAAAATGATCTAACAAAATAGAACATTTATGAAACTTTCATGGTTCAGATACAGCATTTTTTTAAAGAGACAAGTTTACTCCTATCATCAAACTTACTTGTTCTCTTGATATTCTTTGTTGAAAGCATACCTAGGTAGGCTCACGAGCAGCAATGCAATACTGAGAGCTAGCTGCTGATTGGTGGTGCATTGCTGCTCTGCTCTGTTAAGGTGCTTGGCAGGGGTTAAAGGGACACTAAACCCCAAAGTTTTCTTTCATGATTCAGATAGAGAATACAATTTTAAACAACATTCCAATTCACTTCTACTATATAATTTGCTTCATTCTTTAGATATCCTTTGTTGAAGAAATAGCAATGCATATGGGTGAGCCAATCACACAAGGCATCTATGTGCAGCCACCATCTACCACTATCAGCAGCTACTGAGCCTATCTAGATATGCTTTTCAGCAAAGGATATAAAGCGAATTAAGCAAATTATATAATAGAAGTAAATTAGAAAGTTGTTTAAAATTGCATGTTTTTCTAAATCATGAAAGAAAAATGTGGGTTTCATGTCCCTTTAAATACAGAGAACATTTTATTATTGCACTATTCTTTGCATATAACACACACATAAACCCCACACACTAAATTATACGATAAGTTGATGAGGGGATATAAATGCATTGATAATTATAAACTGATTCTTAATTTTCTAGGTGGAGTGATCACCCGGAATACCCATTCTTTGATGAATACTGAAGATCATTTTAACCCCCTCAGTTCCTCTTTCAGTAATGGCAATGGAACGGATACAAATGGTGCTTCTCAATCCTATGTCAAAGAAAAAGAAAAAAACAGAGAATCACACGAACCTTGACAGCTATAAATTTATCTGCTGCTACTCCATGGAGTAGAAATGTAACTACGCTTTGCTGCCTATGTACCCATAGAAAGTCACTAGAGCTAAGCTCTCTTGCAGCAAAGGGTTGATAGCTCAACTACCATTTATCTTAAAGTGTATATATATATATATATATATATATATATATATATATATATATATATATATATATATATATATATATATAATCTATATTCCTACATCACAACAAAAGGACAGAAGTTCAACCAAGCCCATCACAAACTGAAGCCTTTGTTGGATATCCGTGCCATGAAACCAAAGGAAAGACTTTTATACTTTATTTGCTAAATAATTTTTTTTTCTGAGTTTTTTTTTTTTTTTTTACTAATCAAATTAACAAATGATTGACAAGAACTGGAACTACAGACGGAACTATGAAAGACTGTTTTTTTTTTTAACTATGCAAATATTTTCTAGTGGAATTAATGAAGGAATTGTGGCAACATTAGTAGTATCTTAAAATATTAGAGCTAAGTTTTACTGTGTTTTTAATTAATCCATCTGCTGAACAGTCACACTGAGAATTTGCAGGCTGTTAAAGTATGAGTAACAGTAACCGGACTGGAAAAATGTCCGATTATTGTCTTCTTTACTGACCAACTAAACTCATTATTAACAATGTTTTTCTTTTGTTTTCTCTTTGTATGATATCATAATCCCATTTTTATATGTCATTATTTTTTTTTTTATTATTATTTCAAATAGTTTAAACACTACATATTGTATATTATGCTTGGTAAAAAATATATTGATGTTACCAAAAATAATATCAAACAGTTCTTTTCTGCAAGCAAGTAGGACTGCATATTCCATAAGGTTACATTTCAGGACATATTGGTAGGTAGATCTTTTGGAAAAACTTACTACAGCTGATATAGAGCAATGCTATATAATTATACTTCATCTCTCAACTATACAACTCCTCTCTGAAATTAAATTTTTGTTGTCCACTCAAGTTTTGTCATTTTGATATTTTTATGTGTTTTGATAGAAGTTTTGATAGAAGATGCTCTGTATGTTAGATGTATTAGATGAAGTGTATATTTATGTATAGCTATGCATCATGAGGCAGTACCAGGGTAATTTTGGCCTAAGCTATTTTTGCCTAGGGTGTCAAGATTTGTGGGAGGAGGTCAGTCAATTTTTAAGGATAGAGCTTCAAAAAGGAAATCTCTGATAATTCTATGGGGATCCTATAACAGTTAATCTGAGTGTTTTTTATTAAAACCCCTATATGAGCCACATAAAATGTGGTAAACTGGGTGCCTGGCATATTTGAATTGTGTCTTATTTCTTAGGCAGGGTATTAAAGATATAGCATATCAGCATATGTATCCACACCAAGTGTACCTTCCTGTCATAGACTCACACAGTGTTGCCGTTATGGAGTGAACCCAAACAACTCAGAGCATATAAATCCACAGGTCCTCCATAAGTCTTAGATAGAGGCAGGCAATTTCAAGTATATCACCAACGTTTCTTTAACCCATAACCCAGACTGTCATACCTTATAGCATCTTGCTGTCATCCGTGGAAGGGAAGCCTGTCTGCCTTTTCTTCCTCACTGCATGACTCCCTGTAGTGAGTCCAATTCTTTCGACTGCCAGAGTTAACCAAGACACCGTCCGCTCCTCCGTTCCTGTGAATCTGTCTGATGACGTCACTCATCCCTGCAACTGCCAGACCCCATATTCCAATCCGCACATGTATGAATGTAACCCTTGGTCCGTGCTTGTATATTTGTGCCCACAGTGAAAATCTCAGTCAAAGCCAAATGATGAAGAAACAACACCATTATCATTAAAACATCTTTTATTTCAGAAGCCAGCACCCAAAATCAGAGAGATTTGGGGGACTAAAACTAGTCAGAGATATAAGTATGTAGACAAGAGAAAAGTTGATTATGGAATGGGGATACTAGCCAGGATATAACCTGTAGGAACCCATGTTAAGAAAGATAAGGTATACATAGAAGGGCTTAGAGAGAAACAATTACACATTAACATCTGTACTGTACCAACTAACTACACAAGGAGATGAAACATTTGAAGACTGTATTGTTAATGTTTGACTGTTTGTTTATTGTTATTGATACTGTTTTATGTAGACTTTGAACAATTTGTGAAAAATCAATAAAAAAGATTTCAACAAAAAAAATCATCTTTTATTGTTCTTCTTTAAAATGTAACAGACATATAGACATGCAGGATAGACATCCTCTGTGTAGCCATAAGTGTCAGGCTAGGAGTACGGCAACAGCGGAAACACGTCAGCCTGACACTTATGGCTACACAGAGGATGTCTATCCTGCATGTCTATATGTCTGTTACATTTAAAAAAAAGAAAATATGTTTTTAATGATCCTGGTGCCGGTTCTCCATCATTTGGCTTTGACTGAGAATTTTTAGGGAATGTTCTATGGCTTGAACACTGTCTTGAGGGGGTGTAGGACCCCTTTTTGGATTCCTGAGCTCCATTTCTGAGAATTATACGAAAGCAAACATGAGCTTAAATGAGGGTGTGGAAATGGGTGGAAGAAGATTTCCCATTGCCTACGACAGTGTTTCTCAACTGCAGCCTTCAAGTACTCCCCATAGGCCAGGTTTTCATTATAGCTGAACCTGTGCACAGATGACAATCACCTGATCAGTAACACCATAGTTACTAACCTGCTCTCACCCATCAGATGATGATTTCACCTTTGCACAGGTTCAGCTATAATGAAACCCTGGGCTGCTGGGGGTTGAGAAACAATGGCCTATGACAGCACTAAAATGTAATACACCACTATAATAATATGTGAATAATCATTTGAAGCAACCTCCCTACACATACGCCATATTGTAAGGGACATTAGGTGTATTCATTCATCTTTAGTATAAATCAAATCAAGTTATTACCTAAATCTGTGTATTCCAGACTCAGAGATACCCAGGTGAATATCCCTGGGCACTAATGTATTCTTAAACCTTGAGAAAACCTTCTCTGTTTGTTGTAGCCACAAAAAAAAACTCAAAATTCTGTTGAGAGATCATTCAAGAATTTGTTATATGCCACACATTTCACAGATCATAAAACAGATGTCAAATACTTAACGTTATCCAAGAAATATATAATCAACTTGAAATCACCTTTCACCTTTTCAATAGTGCATGTTTCTGTTTAATCAGTTAATGGCTTTCATCTCATCTGAGGTCAGACTGAAGTCAAAGACCTAGAAACATAAAAGAAAAAATTGTGAAATGCAGGTAACCACTGGCAATATGTTGTATGAAACTCAAGTAATGGAAAATTCCTGATTACACTGGTAGTTATTTTTCTCAGTTAGAAACTGAGAAAAATAACACTTTACAACAGCTTTTAAATTATCAGTGTACCACATTGCAGTAGAGAATCTACTAAATTGCTTTGTCAAGTAACATCTCCAATATTTCAAATAAAGTTATTTGCTGCATTAAATGATAAAAGTAAAGAGTCACAGGCCTCTATTTATCAAGGTCTGGCGGACCTTATCCGACAGTGCAGATCAGGTCCGCCAGACCTCGCCGAATACGGAGAGCAATACGCTCTCCGTATTCAGCATTGCACCAGCAGTTCACAAGAGCTGCTGGTGCAACGCCGCTCCCTGCAGACTCGCGGCCAATGGGCCGCTAGCAGGGGGTGTCAACCCGATCATACTTGATCAGGTGTATTTTCGGCGATGTCTGTCCGCCTGCTCAGAGCAGGCGGACAGGTTATGGAGCAGCGGTCTTTGTGACCGCTGCTTCATAACTGCTGTTTCTGGCGAGTCTGAAGACTCGCCAGAAACACGGGCCATCAAGTTCCTTTCGGATCTTGATAGATAGGCCCAATAGGGTCGTGTTTTTTTTAAACATCCTAAAATTATATCAAATTAGTCAGGAGAAAAAGGGCCCAGTATAAAGGCAATGACCAACATATAATAAAAAACTGAAAAAATATCTGAAGGAAAATGCTGCTGCTCCCTAAATTATAATAATTTCATATTTCAGAAGGTACAATTTTTACAAACTTTCCAGTTTTCTTTGATTATCCAATGTTTTTGTTCTCTTGGTATCTTTTGTCAGGAGCATCATATGCCTGGCGCACTATATGGCAGACGTTTTGCAAAAATAATTTTAATAGTTATACATTGTGCAAACACTGCTGCTATCTAGTGTTCAAAAGCATTATTACAAAACTTCTTCCATATAGGGCCCCAGACACATGTATGCTACCTACCTAGGTATTATATGTCGTAATAGAAGCAGAATGCTAATAACATCTACTCCTTTTGTCTAGGGCTTGCCACTAATGAGTGATTAGCAACAGGTGTATGATCTTGCAGAGAGAGAGAAAAAGAAAACACTTAAAGGGCCATAATACCCAAATGTTTAAACACTTGAAAGTGATGCAGCATAGCTGTAAAAAGTTGACTAGAAAATATCTCCTGAACATCTCTATGTAAAAAAGAAAGATATTTTACCTCAAAAGTTCCTCAGTAGCCACATCCCATTGTAAAGGATTTCTAAGCAGCATTTTACTGTGTCTGTCCTGGGACATCTGAAAGGATGAGCCTCGTGAACTCTCATATTATTTCACCAATCAGGTAAAGGAAGCTTACTATGAAATCTCATGAGAGTTAAGTCAAATCTCATGAGATCACAGTAAGAGTTCATGACCTCAGCACTGCTGATGCTGATTGGCTGCTGTTCATTTCTTCATTTTTTTTTATTTTTACCTGCAGCTGGGAGCAGGTGCGTATAACTTTTTACACAGAACTTACTCTGCTGAGCTGAGGAGATTGTGAGGTAAAATATCTTCCTTTTTTACATAGAGATGCTCAGGTGATATTTTCCTGTCAGCTTTTTACAGTTATACTGCATCAGTTTCAAATGATTTAGCATATGAGTATTATGTCCCTTTAAGTGAGAATTCCTTCTTAATTATAAGTACTTATGCCTCAACTAGATTATTACTAGCTACAGATAACATTCAATCGGGGTTATCTAACAGATTAAACAATACTTACAACTATCAAATATTAGTTAACACAAATCTATTTATTAATTATCACAACAAGTAACAATCAATACAATACCTGAAATCAAGAGACACTCAATTACGTTATTTAGTTTCAGTTCACTGTATTTATATACATCTTAGACCAATCATCTTATTCCATGCCATAAATGAAAAGGCTAATTTTATACCTTAACATCCTTATACGACTTTCACAAATTTGCCTGACGTCTAGATAATTCTTTTTTTTACCTTTATTCATACGCAGTTCAATGGCATTACTTAATAGTAATTTTAAATAGCCTTTTCCTAGCTAGGTCTAAATATAGCTTTGTTTGACTTGAGTAACTGTTCTGCATGTGAATTTCACTGTTCTAAATGTGAATGCCCTACAAAGGGATTTTATAACTCCACATTCCCCCACTTTCTTTTATTTGTGTCAAAGACACAACCTCAATGATGAAGCACTAAGGGCTAACAAAAAGAAACTACCAGACATATTGCAAACAAAAGTCTGTGGATTTAGCGTCATACACAATAATACAATATGTTACAACCGATAATGTAATGCAGAAACACAGTCCACAAGCAAAAATATCCAAGTCTTGATTGAAGAAATCAGATCAGCAGCAATTTCAGTGCATAGAAGGTTCAGTTTGACAACCACCTCTGTAGAAAGTAAAGAAAGTTGGAGCAGAAAACCATCAAGTACAGAAATGAAAGCAAGAATATCTGAATGAGCAGTCTCAACAAGAAATACAGCTTGTGTAGAGGTGGTAACGTTGTTTGGGATAGAAAGCATACAACAGGAACAAGAGTATATTTAGCCACTGAGAAGGCCACGGAAGCAATCATAGGATGAAACCAGTATACAGCAGATGACAAGAAACAGAAGGTTGCAGGTAGCAAGTGCTGCAACCATAGGTAAACTTGTCACAAGGCCTAAGTATGACCAGTAGTAGTCAGTAGAAGAGCCCAAGTGCGAATCAAAAGAATTCCATAAAGACACCAAAAAAAGTATATGTACAATATTTATATCAAATGAATCTATGCATCATTTTAATGGGCGTAGAAAGCCTAGTCGTATCAAGTGAAACTGAATAAACACAATACAATGGTAGGTAACATTTCTGCCGAGAGTTAAGATGTTCCAGAGAAATAATTTGTCTAATTTTTTTGTTTTAATGCTTTTGATAGCAAACACAACCACACATAAAAATGAACATAAGTATTTGAACCAGTGGCGGATCCAGAGCCTGGTCTCGGGAGGGGCACTTCCAGATTTTTTGTGTGGCGGCGGACAGAAAATAATGAGTGCTTATAGAACAGGGCTGGGTGTGCAGGTGGCAGTCTGTGCAGGGCTGGGTGAGCAGGGGTAGCTGTCAGTTTATGCAGGGCTGGGTGAGCAGGGGCATGTGCATCTGACATCACAGAATGCTGTGGTATGAGAGGCGACTTCCAAGCCTTTGAAATATTAATATATATATTTTTTGAGCTTGGGACCGAGGTGGAATTACTGTAGGCACTATAACAACTGCAGTTGCAATAGTGAGTACAGTGTTAATTTAATATACCTGTTATCCATCTTTTTATAGCATATACACAAAACAAATAATATCTTAATTTGTTTCCAACCTGTAAATTATTAAAATAATCTTCAAATTGCAAGGTGATGTAGCAGTCTATGCAGGGCTGGGTGTACAGGCGGAGGTGGCAGTCTATGCATTGGGTAGCTGGTAGTCTGCAGGGGAAGGTGGCAGTCTATGCAGGGCTAGGTGAACAGCAAAGGTGGCAGTCTGTGCATAGGTGGCTGGCAGTCTGCAGGAGAGGTGAAAGTCTATGCAGCATCTTTGGGTGACCAGGAGATAGATCACTATAAGGGTGTCATTAAGCTTTCCCCTGCTGTGACCACTGCCCCATGGCCAGCTCAGTCAATATATATAAAGAGAAAGAGAGATATTGTGGCTAATGTTTGGGGGTATAAAGTGAATAGTGGTGGGGTCTTTTTTTTTATTTGGTTTATAGTCACAGACCCTGACCATGCAGGCATTTTAATAATAATTTTTATGTCCCAAAATTACACTACCTGGTCGCTGGTCCAGGAATCCAGGCTAGGGTTCAGAGGCTAGTCGTGGCTAGTAGCGCTGTGGCTGCTGTGGCTTGGCTGTGGCTGTGCTCAGGACACACAGTCACAGTACTGTCCTCCGACTCCGCATGCAGCTCCCCTCCCCCCACTAATATATACCGCGCTGAGTCTGAGCGCCGGCGTGTGACGTCACCGGCGCTCAGCAGTGCCGCGATAGCTTACAGCCCGCACGTTACCCTGGCGGCGGCACGGCGCTGGCGGAATAGGGAATAGGGAAGCCCTCTCTCACTATATTCTCGGGGGGGGGATCCGCCAATGATTTGAACAATAGGGTGTGGCATAATATTAAAACCTTGATTAGCTGTACTACTATATCCAAATACAGATTCCCAACAAGATGTTATTGCAGACTGTAAAACACTAGTAGAAGGAACTGATTTTAAAATACCTTGTTCATGTTCTAATTTAATTTTAGTGTCTACAGAAACATGTTTTTGTTTTTAGGGAAGTTATTATAGAAGAATCACTTAACAATTTATTTATTTGTGATCCCATACTCAAATGTAAATCAGAAATAGAAATTGAAAATAATATTTATTATGGGGCATTGTAAAAATGCAATATAATTAAAGGAATACTGAACCAAGGGGTCGATCCGATATAAAGCGTCGCCCGCAAAAGCCGGCGACGCCAATATTTACGCTGATTTGGTATCCTATATACGGCGTAACCTAGAAGTTACGCGCGTATATTTCTGCCGTCGCCCGTAGTTTTTTGGGCCATAGGCAGGTATACCAAACCAGCGCAGTTTGGTATCCAATATGCAGCGTAAGGACTTACGTGGCGAAAATGGAGAAAACTTACTCCATTTTCACCTCGCCACAAAAAGCAGCCGTAAGAAGCCTTACGCTGACTATTGGAGCCCCGTAACTCCCTAAACTAACTAGAAAATAAACCTAACACCTAACGCATGCGCAATGTCTATCTCCCTGTCAACCGCGATCTGCTAAAATAAACCTAACACCTAACGCATGCGCAATGTCTATCTCCCTGTCAACCGCGATCTGCTAAAATAAACCTAACACCTAACGCATGCGCAATGTCTATCTCCCTGTCAACCGCGATCCCCCCCCCCCGAAATCCCTAATAAAGTTATTACCCCCTAAACTGCCGCTCCCGGACCCCGCCGCCATCTACATAAACTAACCCCCTACTGTGAGCCTCTAAAACCGCCGCCATCTACCTTATCTATCCCCTAATTAGAACCCCTTACACCGCCGCCACCTATATAAAAATTATTAACCCCTAATGTAAGCCCCTTACACCGCCGCCATCTCTATTAAAATTATTAACCCCTAATTTAATCTACCTACCCCGCCGCCAGCTATATTATCTATATTAACCCTAAGTATATTATAGTTAATATAGTTATTACATTATATATATTAACTATATTAACCCTAATTATATTAGGGTTAATATAGTTACTATAGTATTTATATTAACTATATTAACTCTATCTAACCCTAACTAAATTTATATTAAATTAATCTAATTCATTTATAAACTAAAATATTCCTATTTAAATCTAAATACTTACCTATAAAATAAACCCTAAGATAGCTACAATATAATTAATAATTACATTGTAGCTATGTTAGGGTTAATATTTATTTTACAGGTAAATTGTTAATTATTTTAACTAGGTATAATAGATATTAAATAGTTATTAACTATTTAATATCTACCTAGTTAAAATAATTACCCAATTACCTGTAAAATAAATCCTAACCTAAGTTACAAATACACCTACACTATCAATAAATTTAATAAACTACAAACATCTATCTAAAAATACAATTAAATTAACTAAACTAAATTACAAAAAATAAAAAAAAGATTACAAGATATTTAAGCTAATTACACCTATTCTAAGCCCCCTAATAAAATAATAAACCCCCAAAATAAAAAAAATTCCCTGCCCTATTCTAAATTCAACAAATTTCAAAGCTCTTTACCTTACCAGCCCTTAAAAGGGCCTTTTGTGGGGCATGCCCCAAAGAATTCAGCTCTTTTGCATACAACAAATACAATACCCCCCCCCCCCCATTACAACCCACCACCCACATACCCCTATTCTAAACCCACCCAAACCCCCCTTAAAAAAGCCTAACACTACCCCCCTGAAGATCTCCCTACCTTGTCTTCACCACACCGGGCCGAACTCCTGATCCGATCCGGGCGATGTCTTCCTCCAAGCGGCAAAGAAGAATTCTTCCTCCGGCGATGTCATCCTCCAAGCGGCAAAGAAGAATTCTTCCTCCGGCGACGTCTTCCTCCAAGCGGCAGCAAAGTCTTCATTCTTCCGGCGGCATCTTCAATCTTCTTTCTTCGCTCCGCCGCCGCGGAGCATCCATCCCGGCCGACTGCTGAACTTGGAATGAGGTACCTTTAAATGACATCATCCAAGATGGCGTCCGCCGAATTCCGATTGGCTGATAGGATTCTATCAGCCAATCGGAATTAAGTTAAAAAAAATCTGATTGGCTGATTGAATCAGCCAATCAGATTCAAGTTCAATCCGATTGGCTGATCCAATCAGCCAATCAGATTGAGCTCGCATTCTATTGGCTGTTCCGATCAGCCAATAGAATGCGAGCTCAATCTGATTGGCTGATCGGATCAGCCAATCGGATTGAACTTGAATCTGATTGGCTGATTCAATCAGCCAATCAGATTTTTTTAACTTAATTCCGATTGGCTGATAGAATCCTATCAGCCAATCGGAATTCGGCGGACGCCATCTTGGATGACGTCATTTAAAGGTACCTCATTCCAAGTTCAGCAGTCGGCCGGGATGGATGCTCCGCGGCGGCGGAGCGAAGAAAGAAGATTGAAGATGCCGCCGGAAGAATGAAGACTTTGCTGCCGCTTGGAGGAAGACGTCGCCGGAGGAAGAATTCTTCTTTGCCGCTTGGAGGATGACATCGCCGGAGGAAGAATTCTTCTTTGCCGCTTGGAGGAAGACATCGCCCGGATCGGATCAGGAGTTCGGCCCGGTGTGGTGAAGACAAGGTAGGGAGATCTTCAGGGGGGTAGTGTTAGGCTTTTTTAAGGGGGGTTTGGGTGGGTTTAGAATAGGGGTATGTGGGTGGTGGGTTGTAATGGGGGGGTATTGTATTTGTTGTATGCAAAAGAGCTGAATTCTTTGGGGCATGCCCCACAAAAGGCCCTTTTAAGGGCTGGTAAGGTAAAGAGCTTTGAAATTTGTTGAATTTAGAATAGGGCAGGGAATTTTTTTTATTTTGGGGGTTTATTATTTTATTAGGGGGCTTAGAATCGGTGTAATTAGCTTAAAAATCTTGTAATCTTTTTTTTATTTTTTGTAATTTAGTGTTTTTTTTTTTTTGTAGTTTAGTTAATTTAATTGTATTTTTAGATAGATGTTTGTAGTTTATTAAATTTATTGATAGTGTAGGTGTATTTGTAACTTAGGTTAGGATTTATTTTACAGGTAATTGGGTAATTATTTTAACTAGGTAGATATTAAATAGTTAATAACTATTTAATAGCTATTATACCTAGTTAAAATAATTAACAATTTACCTGTAAAATAAATATTAACCCTAACATAGCTACAATGTAATTATTAATTATATTGTAGCTATCTTAGGGTTTATTTTATAGGTAAGTATTTAGATTTAAATAGGAATATTTTAGTTTATAAATGAATTAGATTAATTTAATATAAATTTAGTTAGGGTTAGATAGAGTTAATATAGTTAATATAAATACTATAGTAACTATATTAACCCTAATATAATTAGGGTTAATATAGTTAATATATATAATGTAATAACTATATTAACTATAATATACTTAGGGTTAATATAGATAATATAGCTGGCGGCGGGGTAGGTAGATTAAATTAGGGGTTAATCATTTTAATAGAGATGGCGGCGGTGTAAGGGGCTTACATTAGGGGTTAATAATTTTTATATAGATGGCGGCGGTGTTAGGGGCTCACTTTAGGGGGTTATAGATATAATATAGCTGGCGGCGGGGTACGGGAGCGGCGGTTTAGGGGTTAATAACTTTATTAGGTTGCGGCGGGGTAAAGGAGCGGCGGTTTAGGGGTTAATAGCTTTTTTATTGTTAGGCTAGTGAGGGGGGATAGCGGATAGAGGGTTAGACAGTGCGGGCTATGTTAGGGAGGCGTGTTAGACAGTGCGGGCTATGTTAGGGAGGCGTGTTAGACAGTGCGGGTGTTTTAAACTTTAGTCAGGTTTTATAGGCGCCGGCAGTTTCTAACGTGCCGCAAGTCACTGGCGACGCCAGAAATTTGTACTTACGCAGATTTCTGGACATCGCTGGTTTGTGAGACTTACGGCACGTTAGCATCTGACGGCGACCTATATGGGATGGCTCGAGTTGCGAGCTGAAACTGCGGGCGACGCCGGTTCCCTCGCTTGCGCCGCAAACTGCGATCGATATCGGATCGCGCCCCAAACATTTTTCTTTCATGATTCAGATAGAGCATGCAATTTTAAGCAACTTTCTATTTTACTTCTTTTTTTTGGTATCTTTATTTGAAAAATCAGGAATGAAAGCTTACGAGCCGGCCCATCTTTGGTAGTGCTTGCTGATTGGTGGCTAAATGCAGACATCAATTAGCAAGCACTAGTCAGGGTGCTGAACCAAAAATGGGCTGGCTCGTAAGCTTACATTCCTGCTTTTTCAAATAAAGATGCCAAGAGAACGTAGAAAAATTGATTATAAGAGTAAATTAGAAAGTTGCTTAAAATTGCATGCTCTATCTGAATCATGAAAGAAAAAAATTGGGTTCAGTATCCCTTTAAGTGGAATGGTATTACACCATGTACCATGTAATAAGTAAGAACTAGAAAACAACGTATCCCATGTTTGTAATATAATAGTATCATAATTAAATAAAAGAAAACAAACTCTTTCAGACCCCAAATCAAATACAGGTTTGAGTACATTAAAATTACCTTGTAATGTACAAGATTTTCATAAAAGATGTGTCATAGCAAAATTAGTGACTGACTTAAACGCACCTAAACTTAAAGAAGCCGGCAACTTTTCAGACCATAAACTCATCAGTTGAATTTTTAAATCAGTATATAGATCAGATTGTATTTGAGAACATAACATAGCCCAGGCAGTTTCATGAGTAAAATTATATAATTCATTTACTAAAACATTAAGGGCCAGATTACAAGTGGAGCGCTAAATATTGTTTTCAAGAAAGCAATATTTGCGCTCCACTGTGTAATATGAGGGCTCGCAAATGTGCGCTGGTATTACAAGTGAACAGCAAGAGCGCTCTTCCATAGGCTCCAATGGGAGCCTCGTTCTGATGCCGTCAGAGATTGCATCAGAACCTAAGCACAGTGAAGAGGGAAGTCACACAGCGATTGCAGCATTTGTAAATAAATATGTATTGGCTTTTATATTTATATATATATATATGTGTGTGTGTGTGTGTTAATCAGTGGTGTATTTAGGTTTTGTGCTGCCCTAGGCACTTAGAATTTCTAAATAAGCCATATAATGAATTGGTTAATGTTGCTGGCTAATTATAGATTGTTCTAGTAAAATTAAATTGTGATATTTAATAGTTAATTTGAGCTAAGGTTAATTTCTAAATAATATTATGTCCATATCCAGGATAACAAACAATTTAATTGAATATTAATAATTCTAAATATTTCTATAGCTTGCTTTATATTTTAATATTGTAATAATCAAGCAATATATATCTGTTCATAAGTAATATTCCGTTTAGTGCATAAATATAATCACTGTGTTTTTGAAAATTACCTGATCAGAATTTAGGAATTATTTTAATTTGGGATTATAAATTGATATTTAATAATAATTTTGTCATCATTAATTTCCGAATATTTTAATCTCTGTAGAGAATACTCTACAGAGATTATATAACATTTAGCTGGGGTGTACTGCTAAGATTCTACTATATTCATTGGAGGTATTGCTGACGATAATTGTATTATTGTCATTAATTATTAATATTCATAATCCATAAACTGTACTAATATTATCTGGAGGACACTCCTTAGATGTACTAATATTATTGGAATATACCGCTGAGATATTCTAATAAACTAAATAACTAATAATATGTATATACACATATTAACCTCTTAAGGACATATGATGGAATTTTTCCATCATAAAACAATTGAGCAAACTGAAAGCTGTGTCCTTAAAGGGTTAAAACATTAATATATATGTATAAGAATCAGTTCCCATAGACCTCAATGTAAAGCAACTTTTTAGTGCATTTTTTTTCTAACATCCCACTCCCACCAACTTTAGACCCCAAAAACTCCCAAATTCAGTTGTTTTATGTTTAAAGAAAAGTTACATTTTTTTAAATAAAAAACTACAATGTCCTCTATTTTGAGGGCATTTGAGGCACTTTTAGAAAATTAACCAGAGATTGGATCTCTGGTTAATTTTCTAAGCGCTAATTGCTACCGCAAGCTCGCGTTAGCAATAAACAGCAACTTGTAATAGCTGGTTGATTATTGTGCACCCACAAATAGGCATATTTCTTAATTCTAGCAATAACACAATCTTGAAACCAGTGGCGTATGAGGGAGTTTATACTAAACAGGGGTGGATCTCCCATCTGTGTCAAATAAAAGAAGGTCAGTGGTGTGCACAGCCTTAGCTTAAATCTGTAATAACAAATACTTCCGGGCATCACCTGTTAGAATAGCGATACAGACTTGCGAGGTCACACTGAATGTACATAAAAAGTAACTTTTATTGTGGGTACAGCTAAAAACAAAAAGAGTACGGGCATTCAAAGAGTCTCTAACAGATACCATTTTGCCACCTACGCCATACACCCCCATTTTCTTCTTTGTTCCTAAATTGCAAAAAGATAGCATACATCCCCCCAGTAGACCAATTATTTTGGGGGTGGGATCCCTCCTTGAGCCACTTTCGGAATTAGTGGATACCTTTTTACAGCCACTGGTAGGTGCACTGATGAATTATATAGGAGATTCCACACAAGTGCTAAAAACAGTTTAAAATCTCAAGTGGCGTGATACTTATAGATTCATTACAATAGCTGTAACATCACTGTACACTTCCATTCCCCACCACCAGGAGTTAGCAGCCATTTCTTATTTTTTGAATAATTTTTTAAATTATGCAGAGGATATAAAATATTTTTTGTTAACAGCTGTTGAATTTCTTTTGACACACAATTTTTTTATGTTTGAGGGTTGTTGCTATCTCCAGAGGCGTGGGACGGCTATGGGGGCCAAGTTTGCCCCCTCCTACGCCAACCTTTTTATGGGTTGGTGGGAAGTCGCTCACATCTATGGAGATGGCAACCCCTTTAAGACACATATTGTTTATTGTGGACGGTATATTGATGACCTGTTTGTGGTGGTGTGGTATGTGGGTGAGGTGACGGCGCAGACATTTATGGAATCTTTAAACAAAAATACTATGAATTTAAAATTTTCTGGGGAACAACATGAGACTCATATCAAATTTTTGGATCTGAAACTAATAGCCAATCATCCTACAGGGACAATTCATACGTGCTTATATAGGAAGTCAACAGGGGGAAACACTATTTTAAACTATAGATGCTGTCACCCAGGACATGTTAAAAAGGCAATCCCGAAGGGACAATATATTAGAACCAGAAGAATTTGCTCCAATGAAATGATATATTATGAGCAATGTAATGTATTAGAGGAAAGATTACGCAATATGGGTTACCCTGACACTCTTCTAGAAACTACTAAAATGGAAGTGGATCTAATACAACGGGATGACCTACTAAAATATAAAAAATCAGGGGCTCAGGTTCACTCAAAGAATAGTGACAACGTGATTTTTAGCACCCCTACAGTCTGGAGTACAGCAAAATCTGCAATATTATAAAACAATGTTTACCTATTCTTGCAGGGGATCCAAGTCTGGAAATAGTAGCAGATGGGGGATGTACATTTGTAGCCAAAAAAAGGTAAAACAATCGGAAATATCCTGGCACCATATGATCTCCCCACTAAAACTGTAAGAACTTGGTTACCAAATAGATTAGGTTTTCATAAATGCAGAGCAAATCACTGTAAAACTTGCAGTTATGTAATGGAAGGGACAATGTTCACCTCAACAGTTACAAATAAAATGTATGAGATCAGGTTCAAGTTAAACTGCCACTCTAACTATGTAATTTATCTCCTTACCTGTAGGGGGTGCCAAATCCAATACGTGGGTAAAACGAAACGACTTTTAAAAGATAGAGCTCTAGAAAATGTCAAGGACATTAAAAACCCAGAGGTATTCACCCCAGTGGCTAAACGTTGTTGCATCACTTTTGTCTATTCAGGCTATTGATCGTTTCCCAGTACACAACAGAGGGGGGACAGAAAATATAAGTTAAATTACAAAGAAGCACAGTGGATCTTTTATCTAAACACTAGACAAATATGGAAAGTGATGTCAATTTATTCATTTAGATATACTGTATGCATCTGATGAAATGTCCAGAGTAAAGAGTAAAAAATAAATAAATAATGTATGGCAGAAATTTTAACAGAAAGTAGTAGGAAACATCAGATGAAAAATAATATGAAAAAACTGAGAATAAAATGGATAAACATTTCACTATGCTAAAAGGACTAGATAAAAGGCATGAAGGGGTTAATCATTGGTCACATGGTTTTAAATTAACCCCTTAATGACCGGACCATTTTTCAATTTTCTTACCCTTAATGACAATGGCTATTTTTACATTTCTGCAGTGTTTGTGTTTAGATGTAATTTTCCTCTTACTCATTTACTGTACCCATACATATTATATACCGTTTTTCTCGCCATTAAATGGACTTTCTAAAGATACCATTATTTTCATCATATCTTATAATTTACTATAAAAAAATGTAAAATATGAGGAAAAAATTGAAAAAAAACACACTTTTTCTAACTTTGACCCCCAAAATCTGTTACACATCTACAACCACCAAAAAAAAAAACATTCTAAATAGTTTCTAAATTTTGTCCTGAGTTTAGAAATATCCAATGTTTACATGTTCTTTGCTTTTTTTGCAAGTTATAGGGCCATAAATACAAGTAGCGCTTTGCTATTTCCAAACCACTTTTTTCCAGAATTAGTGCTAGTTACATTGGAACACTGATATCTTTCAGGAATACCTGAATATCCCTTGACATGTATATATTTATATTTAGAAGACATCCCAAAGTATTGATCTAGGCCCATTTTGGTATGGTATGCCACCATTTCACCGCCAAATACGTTCAAATAAAAAAAAACTTAAATTTTTCACAATTTTAGGTTTCTCACTGAAATTATTTACAAACAGCTTGTGCAATTATGGCACAAATGGTTGTAAATGCTTCTCTGGGATCCCCTTTGTTCAGAAATAGCAGACATATATGGCTTTGGCGTTGCTTTTTGGTAATAATAAGGCCGTTTAATACTGCTGCGCACCACACTTGTAATATGCCCAGCAGTTAAGGGGTTAATTAGGTAGCTTGTAGGGTTAATTTTTAGCTTTAGCGTAGAGATCAGCCTCCCACCTGACACATCCCACCCCCTGATCCCCCCCTGACCCCCCTCAAACAGCTCTCTTCCCTCCCCCACCTCACAATTGTCACCGCCATCTTAAGTACTGGCAGAAAGTCTGCCAGTACTGAAATAAAAATAATTTATTATTATTTTTATTATTTTTTCATACAGTCTGCAGTGATGGATCCCCCCTTACCCCACAACCTCCCTGATCCCCCCCAATACATCTCTCTAAACCTCCCCCTCTAACTATTTGCCGCCATCTTGGGTACTGGCAGCTGTCTGCCAGTACCCAATTTGCCCCCCAAAATAGTTTTTTTTTTACTTTTTTCTATGTAATACTTGTTTTCTGTAGTGTAGCTGGCCCCCCTAAACGATCTACATCCCTCCCCCTCCCAGATCCCTTACTAAAGAGCTAAGATCCCCCTGCTTCCACATTGGTCTTTTTTTTTTTTACTTTCATTTTCGGCATAATTTGCATGCGCACGCACGCGCGCGCACCCGCCCCCCCGGCCGCAATCGCCGCTCCGGTAATAACATCAAAAGAAGTAAGATCGCTTTGGGAAAAAAACTGAGGCTACTACAGATAAAGGCTGCTACCATCAACCAACGAAATTGTTAGTATCAGTGGCCGATTCAGAAAGGGCCACAGAGTGGCCCTTTCTGCATCGGTATGTAAAATAGGGGATTGCAGTGATGCCTCAATATTGAGGCATCACTATAATCCCTTGGAAGCAGCTGGAAGCAATCGTGATCGCTTCCAGCACTTCAGACAACAGAGGACGTACCAGGTACGTCAATTGTCACTAAGGGAGTTTTTTCCTATGACGTACCTGGTACGTCCTCTGTCATTAAGGGGTTAATTTGTACATGTCTTTTTAAATAGAGGTCTCAGCAGGGGCATTAGCTAGCAGTGAACAAGTGTGGTAGACCAACACGAACATATCTGTATTTTTGCCTTTGCTGTAACTCCAATATGCTGTTTGTTTTTAGCTGTACCCACAATAAAAGTTACTTTTTATGTACATTCAGCGTGACCTTGCAAGTCTGTATCACTATTCTAACAGGTGATGCCCGGAAGTATTTGTTATTACACAGGAACTTTGACGCTTTGATGTAGGCGCTTTGGTTTTGGGCTCCCAGGACGAAGGGGAAGGGCTTGGAGACCAGTGCTTTCGCTGAAGACACGCTGCCTTCTACACACATCCAAAGAAGCTGTTTTGCGCCACTATACTTGGTTTTGTTTACATAGCTTAACTCTGTTTGATAAAAAAGAAAAAAATTACTCACAGTGCATCTGACACATCCAAAGTGTTCAATACCAGCAAAGAAATCGCTTTAACAAAGCCTGGACAAACCCCCAATATGTCGTAATAGAAGCAGAATGGTAATAATATCTACATCTTTTGTCTAGAGCTTGTCACTAATGAGTGATTAGCAACAGGTGTATGATCACATAGGAGAGAAAACAAGAATAAACTTTAGTAAGAATTCCTCCTAAATTATAGGTACTTATGCCTCAACTAGATTATTATTAGCTACAGACAACATTCAATCTGGGTTATCTAACATACTAAACAATACAAACAACTATCAAATACTAGTTGACACAAATCTATTTATTAATTATCAAGTAACAATCAATACAATACCTGAGATCAAGAGTCATTTGATATGGTTGTTTAGTTTCAGTTCACTGTATTTATATACATCTTAGGCTAATCAGTTTATTCCATACCATAAATGAAAAGGCTAATTCTATACCTTAACATCATTATAAGAAATTCACAAATTTACCTGATGTATAGATAATTCTATTTTAACTTTACTCATGTGCAGTTCAATGGCATTACTTAATAGTAATTTAAAATAACTATTTCCTACCTAGGTCTAAATATTGCATCTAATGACATGAGCAACGGTTCTGAATTGGAATTTTCACAGTTCAAAATGTGAATGCCATACAAAGGGATTTAACTAATTGCCAACTAAATCCTAAATTATAATAATTATATTTTATAACTCCACATTCTATTCAACAAAGAATATCATGAGAACATGGTACATGTCATAATAAGTAAAATAGAAACATTTTAAAATTTGTATCCTCTAGCAGAAGCATGAAAGAAAAATTGCAATGTCCCTTTATTGTTGTAAATTGCATTTATTTTGTTTATACTTAAAGTGACGGTAAATCCAAGCGTTTAACAAACGCTAAGATTTACCATCACTAAAAATCAAGGGGAGTTTCATTGATCAAATGTATACAAAACGGTGCTAAACTCGCCCTTTCTGTGCCATTGCACAGTGCTAAATTAAGCAGCTCTGGCCACCCACGGCACCATGATCTCCTTTAATGAGATGATGTTGGCACCTCTGAACCAATAGCCGTGCTTGTCAACTGACAGGTTTCTGTATGCAGTCACCCGTCATATCCTCATGCAGCAGCATGAGGCACTATACATAGGGCTTGATTCCGAGCAGTGCTAACAGTTGCGCGCAAGCGATAAGGAGTATATTGCGGCACTTTGCAGGCATCGGAAGTAGCGCGCCTATTACAAGTTGAACGTACACGCACTCGCTCACGCCCAATTTAATTTATCACACGTCGGGATAGCGCAACGTCAGAGCTCTGGTTAACTGTTACGCTCAAGTAAAAAGTTGCACAAAACACATCAAAAATACATTTAAAGGCGCAGTTACACTCATTATAACACTGTCTAACAATTTTTTTTTTTAAATAATATTGTATAAAAAAGTTAGAAGGGCTCAAAGATATGAGGTCTCAGGTGTTAGAGAAGAAAAGGCAGACAAAGGGCTTTTACATAGAGATACATACATATAAAAGTCTAAAGATGTATATATAAATGTTAATATGTTTGTACAGATGTATTTATTTTTTATGTATATATATATGTGTGTGTGCATTGAAGCCCTTTGCAGTCAAGTAGATGAACACATGTTAAAACATATTTATGCAATATTCATATTTAATAAAGTGTTTAACTGTGTTTGTACTATAAATATCTCACATTCCAATGTTCTTCACATAGTGGAATATGTTCTATGTATTTATAAATTGATATTTTGGAATTTTACTCTTTGTACTAGGGTACCAAGAGGATATAATTCTGTCTATGACATCATAAACTACTGGGAATGATATATGTATCTCCAATACCTTGCAGAATTTAGAATACTTATTATTTGTACGTACGGTTTTGACATTATGAATTATACTTCATCCAAAATTCAGTATCTGTTTAAATATTATAGAGGAGAAGTAAGCTTAGGGGTGTACACTTAAAAGTGAAAATTATTTAAGCTCTAGGCATTGCCTAAATATGGATTTCCTATATGGAAATATTACAGATGGAATCATAAAAGAAAAACGTATTCTTAGTTATACACATTAAGCACAATTAAGCGATGTGCTGTATTTGGTCTGATAAACCAAATGAATTTAAGAGAAACTGTGCTTTGTAAATCTGTATGATAATTGTATGGTTCCAGAATAATATGTATATTTTGTTGATTTGTTCTGATAATAAGAAATGACTATAAATGATTTAATGTATTAATGACCATATAGCTTTAAGTTGTAACAGAGCCATGTCAGATGATTGTTATATAACCAATAAGATAACAACATTTCATTTAAATAAGCAACCTGTTCTTAATTAGGGTTACGTCTATGACTAAGGCAATCCGCTGAAACATGTTAGATGCTTCCTTGCTGTTTTAACCTGTTGGAATAAAAGTTTTTGTTTTAAGCTACTGGGAAACTGTGCCGGTTATTTGCCATTTACTGTATATATATATAAGCAAAGTCCCAAACCCAGTACTCACATCAATTTCCAATAGATGCCGGGGTGCTCGTTTTAAAATATTGTACATTCAAATCTCCATAAATGGCACTCTTCGGACTTAATTAAATAATATCAGTTAATTAGTGACGTTTCGGGGTTTCCCCCTTTCTCAAACATATAGAATGTTTGAGAAAGGGGGAAGCCCTGAAATGTTATTGGTAAACTGATATTATTGGAATAAGTATGGAGAGTGACGTTTATGGAAATTTAAATATATATATATATATATATATATATATATACCTCTATACATCTATACCTATATATAATTATATTTATAAACATGTATAGATATGTGTTTTACCAAAACATCATATATAAATATTTATTTATGAATAAATAAAACATTCTTCAATGTGAAGAACATTGAAATGTGAAATATTCGTATTTTATGTTGGGTTAGCGCACTAGAGTAAATGCGATCGGGTTTGCGCATAAGTAAGCGTGTTTTTCCTACTTTGCACTCTCCATTAAAGTCTATGGGGGGGAATATGTTTATGCAATCGTGATATAGAAAGTTCGGCTTTTTGCGCATGTCAAGTCAGCATGAAAGCAAAACATTTTTACTTTCAGATTGTAATACGAGCGCAACCTGACACTTGCAAAAAAGCCTCCATCTAGAGAAGTTAACTCGTGAGTCCAAATTATTGCTTCACTCATATTCTAGCCAATGGTTCCAGAAAATAATATGTTAAAAAAGAAAACCAACCTTATCTAAATAGAGATTTTTTTCATTTCACTAGAATGTCCCTGGAAAGCAGAATTAACTAATAGACCTTGCACAACACAGTTTGCCAATGTTACAATGTTACCTTGGCTGCCAGCAAATATTTTCTATGTATGTGGGGAATTACAAGCAGTTTCTGCGTACTCATTTGTTTTCAGTTCAATAAACATTTACTTTCAGATATCTTATACCAATGTTTTTTGAGCAGTGAGCACACAAAATTGGCCTGTGCAATATTTGGCCAAGTGCCTAAAATGCGCGCGTACTTTAATCTTGAGTGTAGTCAAATGTGAAACTGTTGTAAAAGTAGAAAATAATTCTGATGGACACGTCACGCAGGCACAGATGGTCTAGTATGTTGCTTTCTATTTTAAATATAAATATACACACATTTTATTTTTATAAACCATATGATACCCAAAAAGATGCTAGAGAAAAGGAACTTGTTTTCATTCATTTTTTTTATTAGATCTTTCATAAAAAATAACAAGCAGTAAGAGCATTGCACTCACGTAAACACAAAAATAAATATGTGTCTTATCCTCAGCTTCAAAGTTAGTATACTTTGTGATTGTAGAACATTATTTGGTAAGGGAATTTAGGAAGATAAAGAGGCTCAGTCTAAGTTTTTAGTTTGAATACATTATTGGATAAATTATTTTTCTAAAGCATCACCATATAACTTTCATAATAGCGATTTTATATATATATATAAAAAAAAAATAGTATATTTAAAGCAGGCTTTAACTAATTTGGTAAAAAATCTAGGAGCCAAACATTTGGAATGGTCAATTATATGATAGATAGATAGATAGATAGATAGATAGATGATAGATAGATAGATAACAGACAGATAGATTCTATATTTTAGAAGAGGTAGATCAAATGATAGATAGACAGACAGATAGATAGATGATAGATAGATAGATAGATAGATAGATAGTTGATATATTTTAGAAGAGGTAGATAAAATGATAGATAGATAGATAGATAGATAGATAGTTGATATTTCAGAAGAGGTAGATCAAATGATATTAAACATTGGAGGACTGGGCAAATACATTGGATATAGAATTTAATGTTACCAAATGCTTTTAGGATCCAAAAACCCAAAGGCCAATTACAGTCTCAATGGTACATTACTGACTGTATTTAAAGAGGAAGGGGACTTGGGAATTAATAATTAAAATTAATAATTAATTTTTTTTTAAAAAAACAACGCAGTTCTTATGGCACTTTACAGATCACTAGTTAGGCTTAATTTTGAGTAATGTGTGCAGTTCTGGAGACCATGGGGTAGATTTATGAATGTGCATGCGGAAATGATCCGCTGTAGAGGATCATGTCCGCTGCACATCGATAAATGCAGACAGCATACTCTGTTGGCATTTATCACTGCACAAGCATTTCTCGTGAAATGCTGGTGCAATGCTACCCCCTGCAGATTTGCGGACAATCTGCTGCTAGGAGGGTGTGTCCAATCGTATCCGATAGGGCTGATTGCTGTCCGCCGCCTCAGAGATGGGGGACGAGTTAAGGAGCAGCGGTCTTAAGACCGCTGTTTATTAACTCCTGTCTCCGGCGAGCCTGAAGACTCGCGCGGAAACAGCAGCATTTGGGCCTTAATAAATCAGCCCCTATATTTCCAAAAGGATATAAATAAACTTTAAACTGTCCAAAATAGGACTACTTAAATGGTGCATGGTCTAAAATATAAAACGTACAATAACTACTGTATGATCTAAATATATATAGTTTAGAGGAGAGACAAGAAATAGGTGACATAATAGAAACCTTCACATATATGAAAGGAACTTAATAAAATGGAAGCTGAAAGTATTTTCCACATAAAATGAAATAGGAAAACAAGGGGTCACAATCTTAAAGGGATATTCCTGTCAAAATGTAAATGCACATGAATTACATCTTTGAACGGAAATAAATTGCAATATACGTGTATAATTAAAAATGCATCTTGTAAAACATTTTTCTCTGCATGTGCATGTGAAGCATAGCTGGATATTCTCAGTGCAGCAACATTTAAATACTGCAGCTGCTTAGAGTGACAGTGGGGCTAAACAAATTTAGTCATTAGCAGAAAGTACAAGCACCTTAGGCTCTCTGAGCAAGTATTGTGTTTAAAATGCTAGTGCACGGTGCATACTTTAATACACTTTTGAAACCGATTTTGCTTTTATTAGAAGCATTTTTGATAATAAATGTATATTACAAAATTATTCTATTCGAAACTGAAATGCTTCCATGTGGATTTCAATTTTGTCTGGAATGTCCCTTAAAGTTAGAGAATATCAGGTTCAGGAAAAATGCGAGGAAGCAATTTGAAAGAGTGGTGGATTTATGGAATAAACTTTCAATAGAGGTGGTACACAAGGGCTGTAAAAGGATTAAACAATGCCTAAGGCTATCCTGATAAATAAGTCCGTTTATACTGCACGAGTAAACATGATATGCCTTTTGGTTCTTATAAACCATCAAATTCTATGTTTCTATGTTAAAGAAAGAAATTATAGAAAGTAAAGTAAGAGAACTTTTGTAGAAAAAAATAAAATAAAAAAATATAATATTTAAAGGGACAGTCTAGTCAAAATTAAACTTGCATTATTCAGATAGGACTTGTAATTTTAATCAACTTTACAATTTACTTTTATCATCAAATTTGCTTTGTTTTCTTGGTATTCTTAGTTAAAACTAAACCTAGGTAGGCTCATATGCTAATTTTTAAGCCCTTGAGGGCTGCCTCTTATTACATGTTTTTTAAATTGCTTTTCACAACAAGAGACTGATAGTTCACATGGGCCATATAGATAACACTGTCTTCAGGCACAGGGAGTTATTTAAGATTTAGCACAACACAATACTAAATGCAAGTCAATAGATAATAAATACAAAGTCATGTGATCAGGGGGCTGTCAGAAGGTGCTTAGATACAAGGTAATCATAGAGGTAAAAAGTGTATTAATATAACTGTGTTCGTTATGCAAAACTGGGGAATCATAATAAAGGAATTATGTATCTTTTAAAACAATAACAATTCTATTGTAGACTGTCCCTTTTAATATAATCTATGATGATTTTTATTATATAAGTGACACGAGCACGGGGCTTACACAATTCCTAGGTTTAACATTTTTAAATTAATTTCTTGTTTAGAGATTTCGCACAGAATACCATTGTACAACATCATAGATAAAATAAATAACCTTTTAATCATATTGATAGTTCCATGCCGAATACAAGCAATGTTTCAGTCTACCTATAAATGACAATGAATCTCAGATACAAATATTTTGCTGCCCCCTACGGCTCTCCAATAAAATTACATGCATACAATAGCATAACAAATATATAAATGACAAACTATCTACAGTTACAGTTAAAGGGACAGTCTACACCAGAATTGTTATTGTTTAAAAAGATAGATAATCCCTTTATTACCCATTCCCTAGTTTTGTATAACCAACAAAGTTATATAAATATACTATTTACCTCTGTGATTACCTTGTATCTAAGCCTCTGCAAACTGCCCCCTTATTTCAGTACTTTTGACAGACATCCATTTTAGCCAATCAGAGCTGGCTCACTGGATCTCCACGTGCATGAACACAGTGTTATCTATATGTCACATATGAACAAACACCTTCTAGTGGTGAGAAACTGTTAAAATACCCAGAGAGAAGAGGCGGCCTTCAAGGGCTCAGAAATTTGCATATGAACCTCCTAGGTTTAGCTTTTAACTAAGAATACCAAGAGAACAAAGCAAAATTGGTGATAAAAGTAAATTGGAAAATTGTTTAAAATTACATGTCCTATCTGAATCATGAAAGTTTATTTTGGACTAGAATGTCCCTTTAAATTGTAAAAACAAAATGCTAAATCCCATAAAATAAAGATCAGTTGTGTTTTTTCTTTCTATATAGGCATTGACCTAATACATTACAGACCAATCTAACTTCTTAAGTTAGTCATAAGGCACTAAAGATTCTTACCTATATATCTGATAACCTTCCTTCATTTTATCAATGCTACCTATGTCTCAAAAGCACTGATATTAAAGCATGAGCCTTTACTTCTCTCTGCAAGACTCCAGTTTCTATTTTAGCACAGAAATATTGATTGTTATTGTGTAAAAAGATAGATAACACCTTTACTACCCATTTCCCAGCTTGACACAACCAATATTGTTATATTAATATGCGTAATAACCTTTAAATCTCTAAATTTCTGCCTGTTTCTAAGCCACTAAAGACAGCCTCTTATCACATGCTTTTTTATTTGCTTTTCACAAAAGATGAGTTCTAGTTCATGTGAGCCATATAGAAAACATTGTGCTCACGCCCGTGGGTTGTGCACAAAACAGCACTAATTGGCTTAAATGCAAGTCAATAGATAATAAATAAAACGTCATGTGATCAGGGGGCTGCCCGGAGAAGTTTAGATACAAGTTAATCACAGGGGTAATGTGTATATTAATATAACCATGTTTTCTGTGCAAAACTGGGGAATGGGTAATAAGGGGGTTATCTATCTTTTTAAACAATAAATTCTATGTTAAAGAAAGAAATGAAAGAAAGTAAGACAAATTTGGTAGAAAAAAATAAAACCCGAAAAATATCATATTTAATATAATTTATGATGATGATAATGATGATGTTGATTATTATTTTTATTATGCCTTAGGAAATGACTGAGACAATTTGAGCTTTGAAGTTGAATTTTAAAAGTTCAAAATTTATTACAAGTTACAAATAAAAAGTATTACATCACCATCAGCTCACAATAGCTAATATACACTTCGTTTTCCTCCCTGTATGACACCTCATCAGGGATAATAAGCTTTTTCCCTGTGTCCTTTAAATAGGCTTAACAATTAACTCTTAAAGTGCAATTCATACCTCTTAAAGTGATATAATGTTAATCACCATTTTACACATAGGTAGCCTTAATGAGTAGCCTGTATGTGGTTCTATTACATATTACCAGAACCTATCAACACACGCATATCCAGATATGAAACTATTTATTTTCTTTCCTTCTCTAAAAACAATCACATAATTTAAAAGAACTTACATATTCAAATTAAGTATTTATTTTTTTGTTTTTGTATTATGTTTTTGTAGCAAAGACATAAAGTATCAAGAATCCATGAACCTTTATGGTAATATAGTGTAAACAATATTATGTTATTATTTTATGTACTGTATAATATGTAAAAAAAAATCTGAATCTTATCTATCTGTAACAATATAATGTTTGATAAAATAGTGATTTATTTTTATATATACATATAAAAATCTCTTAATTGTTCTTATTAAATATATGTATAGTATAGTGGTATCTACCACAGTATAAAATTGAAATAGAAACAATTAAACACCAGTATCATTACTCAGTAAATAACTTTGTCAGAAATGTCAAATAGAATTCTATCAGCCAATCGGAATTGAAGGGACGCCATTTAAAGGAACCTTCATTCAGTCGTCGGCCGTCGGATGAAGAGTATGCTCCACGTCGGATGTCTTGAAGATGGACCCGCTCCGCGCCGGATGGATGAAGATAGAAGATGCCGTCTGGATGAAGACTTCTGCCTGTCTGGAGGTCCACTTCTGTCCGGTAGGGTGAAGATGTCTCCCTCCCGGTAGGGTGATCTTCAAGGGGTTAGTGTTAGTTTTTTTTTAAGGGGGGATTGGGTGGGTTTTAGAGTAGGGTTGGTATTGTGGGTGGTGGGTTTTAATGTTGGGGGGGAATTGTAATTTTTTTTACAGGTAAAAGAGCTGGTTACTATTTGTAATTTAGTGCAGGGTAGGGCTTTTTTATTTTGGGGGGCTTTTTTATTTTGGGGGGCTTTTTTATTTTGTTAGGGGGATTAGAGTAGGTGTAATTAGTTTAAAAATCTTGTAATTTCTTTATTATTTTCTGTAATTTAGTGTTTGGTTTTTTTCGTACTTTAGATAATTTTATTTAATTGTATTTAATTTAGGTAATTAATTTAATTATAGTGTAGTGTTAGGTGTAATTGTAACTTAGGTTAGGTTTTATTTTACAGGTAAATATGTCTTTATTTTTACTAGGTAGTTATTAAATATTTAATAACTATTTAATAACTATTGTACCTAGTTAAAATAAATACAAAGTTGCCTGTAAAATAAAAATAAACTCTAAGCTAGCTACAATGTAACTATTAGTTATATTGTAGCTAGCTTAGGGTTTATTTTATAGGTAAGTATTTAGTTTTAAATAGGAATAATTTAGTTAATTGTATTAATTTTATTTATATTTATTGTAATTATATTTAAGTTAAGGGGTGTTAGGGTTAGGGTTAGACTTAGGTTTAGGGGTTAATACATTTAATATAGTGGCGCGATGTTGGGTGCGGCAGATTAGGGGTTAATAAATGTAGGTAGGTGGCGGCGATGTTAGGGACGGCAGATTAGGGGTTAATAATATTTAACTAATGTTTGCGAGGCGGGAGTGCAGCAGTTTAGGGGTTAATATGTTTATTATAGTGGCGGAAATGTCCGGTTCGGCAGATTAGGGGTTAAAATATTTATTTTAGTGTTTGCGATGTGGGGGGGCCTCGGTTTAGGGGTTAATAGGTAGTTTATGGGTGTTAGTGTACTTTTTAGCACTTTAGTTAAGAGTTTTATGCTACAGCGTTGTAGTGTAAAACTACTGACTTTCAAATGAAATACCAGGCTTGACAGGAGAGGGTCTACCGCTCACTTTGGTCAGACTCGTAATACCGGCGCTATGCAAGTCCCATTGAAAATATAGGATACGCAATTGACGTAAGTGGATTTGCGGTATTTCTGAGTCTGGCCAAAAAAGTGAGGGGTACACCTGTACCTGCAGGACTCGTAATACCAGCGGGCATTAAAAAGCAGCGTTAGGACCTCTTAACGCTGCTTTTTAAACCCTAACGCACAACTCGTAATCTAGGCCATAGTTTCTTATGTCAAAAATGGTACCTTTAGCTTAAATTTTCTACCTGTCAGTATATTTTGGCAACTTTTACAGGGTCGCCCCCCACATCTAAAACAACCTGGCTTCTTGGACAACCAGTTTGATTTCTGGACTGGATTTATTTCTCTAAGAAATCTCTCCTCAGCATGTTACCCAAGGTTTTTGCTCTCCTAGATACAAATCTAACACCGCTATTAACAATCACCTAAACTACAAGTTTTGCACTAAACCCGGTGCGTAAATAACACTAAAAAATTAGCGATATCTCACATTCCATAGCGCTGCCATTACAAGTTACAAAAAAACCTTCTTGTATTGTGCAATAGGGTGCGTTAAACTCCATACCGCACAAAAGTCAAGTCCTGACTTGACTTGCTTGTGCACGTTTCCCCCCATAGACATCAATGGAGAAAAAGTGTTAGAAAAAAACTAACACCTGCGATTGCGGAATGGTGATTGCTATAACGCATTCCTCATTGATATCTAACATAAACACCTAGTCTAAATACCCATAATCCGCCACCCCCCCGACATCACCAACACTAAATAAAGCTATTAACCCCTAATTGGCCGCCCACCCGCATCGCCAACACTAAATAAACATATTAACCCCTAATCTGCTGCCCCCGACATCCCCAATACTAAATAAACATATTAACCGCTAATCCCCTGCCCACCCTCATCGCTAACAACTAAATAAAGCTATTAACCCCTAATCTGCTACACATCCGTATCGCTAACACCTAAATAAAGCTATTAACCCCTAAACCGCTGAGTCCCCCATCGCTACTACTAAAATAAACCTATTAACCCCTAAACTGCTGACCCCCCACATCGCTACCACTAAAATAAACTGATTAACCCCTAAACCGCTGACCCCCCACATCACTAGTACTAAAATAAACCTATTAACCCATAAACCGCCAAACCCCCACATCGCGGCTACCTAAATTATACTATTAAACCCTAAACCTAATACCCCCTAACTTTAAATTAAAGTTACAATATAACTACCTTAAAATAAATAATAACTTACCTGTGAAACAAAAAAAAACTAATCTTAAACTATAAATAAACCTAACATAACTATTAAAAAAATATATACCAAAAATAAAAAGCCTAAATTACAGTTCCTGAGGTCCGGGCATCCATCTCCTTCCAGGCGGAGAAAAGTCTTTATCCAGGTGGATCCATCTTCATCCATCATGGGACCATCTTCTTTCTTTTTGCCGGAGGTGCGGAGCGGTCTTCTGATGCGTGGGTCTGGAGCGGTGGTCTTCCTGGGCGACGGTGGTCCTCAGCAATGTGGAGGTCCTCTTCGTGCGATCATCCACCGCACACTGATGATTGAATGCAAGGTACCCGTTTTATATTGGGGTACCTTGTATTCCTATTCCTACTTAAATCCTTTTGGCTGTTCAAATCAGGTAACCAACTAAAAAAGGGATACATTGGGCCATCATTGCTAGTGGTGGCAGCGGTAACGCTGTTTACATCCTGAAGGACCGTTCAGAGGACCGCTGCCACGAGGCCCGCTGCCACGAGTCCCGCTGCATATCTGATATTGCTCCATAGATCTGTGTATCTGGAGCCCGCGGTGTTGGAAGCCTTCTGGAATTAGCGCCTGTCAGGACCATTCAGGTAAGGTAAGGTACCGGCTGCAGTTACACACACCCAGTAAAAGGGTCTCTTGGAGGCTGTAGCGGATGCCATTAGTACCCAAGACGGTCTGCTATTCTAATACAGACCTTGGCTAGCACAAAAATGTACTCCCTTTGAGGGTCCCTGACCTACATAAAAGAAACTGACCTGGAAACGGACTCTACCTTATGAGCTGCCGCCACTTTTGAAGGCCCAGCTACACAGGACAGGGGCTGAGTTAGAGGCAAAATCTCTTATCGTTAGGGTGACCATATTGCCGCTTTAAAAAGGGACACATATGAAAAATGCATGTGTCAGGGTTGTTTTCAGGGCTGGTTAAAGAAACGTTTTGTTTAAGAAACCTGACATATGTATTTTACATATGTGTCCCTTTTTAAAGCGTCAATATGGTCACCCTACTTATCATTCATTGTCTAGTTTGCCCACATATCAATCACTGACACTTGACTATCAACTGCCTCTATAGTGAGCATTTGGGCCCTGGTATGGCTGGGCTTAAGCTGTTAGATAAGGGGTAGGCCCAAAAATGCACATATGTGACAAGATACAACCACTTAAGGGGGCATAACAAGGCCGAGCTGGTGAAACCCTTTCAGTACAGAGACTGAGCAATCTAAGCTATGCAACTAGAGTCCACTTTACACTGAGTCTTTCTAGTTGTCCTTTGTTCATATACATGTGGACTTGCTTTTTTTACTACAATATCATAAAAGCATAAAGAACCTGGCTCTCCCTTCCATCAAGGTGTAGTTTAAAGTCCAGCATCTCACTCCATAATATATCACTTACAAGTCTAAAGTGGTGTTAAATTGTATCCAACTTATAAACTCTACAGACAGGTGTGTTGTTGTCAGGACTATCCCTTTAAGCAGTCCCCTCCTACAATACCTTTATAAGCCATGCGCACCTGCACACAGGTGCTTAGTATTTTGTTTGCAACCTAACTAGAGTTTGATCTTTAAACTGAGCTCCTAGTGCCTAAACGCTATATTTCATAGATTCCCGTTATATCTCAACTTAGAGAATACTCTCAACTCAGGATTTCTACCTTAATCTCTTCAGAGGATTATAACACAACTTCATCAGGAGTTACTTTGTATTTCAACTCAACTATCATCACACAGAGACCCGCTCATACGCAGCACCTGTCAGCTCTCACTTCCACAGCGAGCGCAACCGTCATACAGCTTCAGTCTCCGCCAGGACTTTATTACCAGCTCAGCCCTCAGGCACACAGACAAGCTCAACACCTCTTTTTACATTAAACAGACGGCTCCTAACTTGATCCACATTTGCGAGTAAGTCATTTCATCTTCAACGCTAACAAACTGAAAGCTTAGTCCAGTCATGCCCACACTTGTGACGTAACGGCTTGTATCAAACGCAGTCTGCTGCACACGACAGAGGATCCTGTTACCGCAATAAAGGTACTTTCACTATATATACTAAATAAGTAGAACTATTACTTTTGTGACTCTTTATTCACTCTGTGTAAAGTGCCAATCCGGCAAACCCACTGTTATCCAAATTGCAATCTGTTTTAGTACTGCACATAGCTGTACTGATACTTACTGTTCATTCAGTAACCACTTAACAACTCACTACGGTAATACTGTTGCCATTCCACAATACTGGTAATAATTACTTAAGTGAAACAAATCATCAATTTACTATTTACTTACGATCTCAAATAATTCCGCATCTGAGACCAAAACTGACCTTTAACCTAGGGGTTATACAGATCCCTCACATAATACTAAGCCAAAAAAGAATGGATTCAGCGGAATTACCTCAGATTGTATACAACCTTACACAAAAAGTTGACCAGCTTTCTCAGGGACTCAGAGAACTCCAATTAGAAAATCAAACCCTCCGTGGTATACTAAAAGATACCATGACTCAAAGGGGTCCTACCTCTAAGTTTTCACCAGAACCCCAGGTATCTTTACCAGAAACATTTGCTGGTAATAGGAAACATTACCGACAGTTCAAAAATGCCTGCACTTTGCTTTTTTCCCTCAAACCCAAAACTTATTGTACAGACAGGATAAGAGTTCTCACAATCGTGTCATTCCTCAGGGGTGAACCACGTGTCTGGGCTGACACCTGTTATGAGAATAATGACCCCATTCTGTCATCACTGCAATCATTTTTCACTAGCATGGATGAATTATATCAGGACACAGATGTCCAACTCACCGCAGAAGCTAAGATGAGGGCTCTAAAGCAAGGCCGCAGGGCCGTAGAAGATTATATCACTGACTTCAAGCAGTACAGTACAGATTCTCAGTGGAACGATGTTTCGCTTCGAAACCAATTCAGGCTAGGACTGTCCGATCAAATTAAAGATGAGCTTGCAAGAATGGAGATGCCAAATAGTCTAGACTCCATGTTCAAACTTGTCATACAAATCGACAGGAGGTTGAGGGAGAGAAAACTTGAACGTTCATATGCTGTCTCACAAACCACTGCTGCCACTTCATACACTCACCCTTCTCCTTCAAGAAAAACTACTGAGGAACCCATGGATCTAGGTATCATCAGAGGCCCTATTTCGACTCAAGAAAGAACACGGAGAAGAAACTTACAGCTTTGCATGTATTGTGCCTGCCCTTCCCATATCGTCAAGGACTGTCCTGTTCTTCTCAAGTCTAAGAGAAGTAAGTCAATAGCCTTTACTAAACATTCTACAGTCAGCTATAATCCTATTTACTGTCATATTCCTTTGTCTCTACAGTGGCAGCAGCAGAAGATCAACTTTGAAGCAATTGTTGACTCCGGTAATGTGGCTGTTATATAGATTCAAATATAGTGAAAACTAATAAAATACCTTATGTGTGCAAGAAAAAACCTATCTACATTAGAGTCATTGATGGTACACCTATTAAAACTGGTCCAATAATTCATCAAACTAAACCTCTCATGGTACAGACTCCAAATGGTCATTCTGAATATCTAGTGTTTGATATTTTGCCTTCTCCTCTCTTTCCAGTTGTTTTAGGATTATCATGGTTGCAGTTACACCAACCCACCATAAATTGGAAGGATTTACAGGTAACCCTCAATTCTACTTTTTGTCAATCCTCTTGCTATTCTCCCCACATTTGTCTTTTACAACAGTCAGATGTCTTAAATAAACTGCCTACTGTTTATTCCGACTACTCTGATGTCTTTAGTAAGAAACATGCTGAAACACTACCTCCTCACAGACAGTACGACTGTCCTATCGAGCTACAACCAGGGGCAACAATTCCTTTCGGTCGTTTATATCCGCTCAGCAAACCAGAACTCGACCATTTGAAAGAGTACATCGATGAGAACCTAAAAAAGGGCTTCATACGTCCATCAACATCACCTGCTGGTGCAGGGATTTTTTTTGTCCGGAACAAGGATAAGTCTCTCAGACCTATCATTGATTACCGCGAACTGAATAAGAAGACCATCAAGAATCGCTACCCACTACCCCTCATTCCAGAATTGATCGAGAGAGTCCATCAAGCAACCATCTTCACAAAGCTCGATCTCCGGGGGGCCTATAACCTGGTACGGATTAGAAAGGGTGACGAGTGGCTAACCGCCTTCAGGACCAGATACGGTCATTTTGAGTATCTGGTTATGCCTTTTGGGCTCTGTAACGCCCCCGGAACTTTTCAGCACTTCGTAAATGACATTTTCAGGGATCTGTTAGACACATGTATGATCATTTATCTGGACGATATTCTCATATATTCTAGCAATTTACAGGACCATATACTTCATGTACGCCAAGTTTTGGAGAGACTCAGGAAACACCATCTATATGCGAAACTCGAGAAATGTATTTTCCACACAACTGAACTATCATTTCTCGGTTATCACATCAGTCCACAAGGCATAAACATGGAAGATACAAAGGTGACTGCAGTAACTGAGTGGAAACAGCCTCAGAATAGAAAACAACTCCAACAATTTCTAGGATTTTCCAATTATTATAGAAAGTTCATTAGGAACTTCTCTCAAATAGTTAAGCCTCTTACACGTCTAACTGGGACTAATATCCCTTTCTCTTGGAACGAAGATGCCAACAAGGCTTTTGAACTCCTCAAGAAAAGATTCACTACAGCTCCCATTCTACACTATCCAGACCCCTCCTTACCATATATCCTAGAAGTCGATTCCTCCGACTATGGGATAGGTGCTGTTCTCTCTCAAAGACTTACGGACTCTTCACCCATACATCCAATAGCTTTTTACTCTAAAGCATTATCCCCTGCGGAGTCGCACTACCCCATAGGAGAAAAGGAGCTATTGGCGATTAGAAGAGCGCTCGAACATTGGAGACACCTTCTAGAAGGCACAGCAATACCCATCCAGATCATAACAAATCATAAAAACTTACAATACTTACAAGATAGTAAGACCCTTTCTTCTCGCCAAGCACGCTGGTGTCTTTATTTCACCCGATTCAACTTTACCATCACTTACAGATCAGCAAAACTGAATGGTAAGGCTGATGCTCTATCTCGAAAAGATAGTGAGCATAGAACTCCATCTGAACCACAGCATATTATTCCCCCAGAAAGGTTTTTAGGTCTCTCAAGCACCTTTTCCTGTTCTTTAAAGAATTATAAGGTTGACAATGACTGTATCAAAGAACATAATTTACAGAAAAACCAAGACGGTCTATACTACCATGATAATAAACTTTATGTTCCTCCATCTCTACAGCAAGAAGTATTATACCATAACCATGACATTCCAACTGCTGGACATCAGGGCATTAATCGCACCCTTGAAAAGATCGCTAGAAACTATTAGTGGCCACACATGAAGAAGTCTGTTTACGAATACGTTCAAAGTTGTGTGGTATGTGCATCATCAAAGTCTCAGTCCGCTCAACCATACGGATACCTCATGCCAGTTCAAATCCAACATAGACCCTGGCAACATGTAGGGTTAGACTTCATTGTCGATCTACCCAGATCCAACAAATACAATACTATCCTCGTCACTGTTGACCTTTTCAGTAAAATGGCACATTTTATACCTTTCACAAAACTACCTACATCTCTGGAGACAGCCCAGTTATTCATACAACATGTTATTAGATTACATGGTATTCCTCCTATTCTCACCTCTGACCGAGGCACTCAATTTACCTCTAGATTCTGGAGACAACTCTGTCAACAATTACACATTACTCACCGTTATAGCACTTCCTTTCACCCCCAAACTAATGGACAGACTGAAAGGGTAAACCAATGGCTGGAGCAATACATCCGCTGCTTCTGCACACAACATCAAGACAACTGGTCAGACCTACTTCCCTTAGCAGAATATGCTTACAATGATTCAGTTAACTCCAGCACTAACATGACCCCTTTTTATGCCAACTACGGATTCCACCCATCTTTCACTTTCTCATCACATTCAGTTTCTCCTTCACCACTTGTTGATGATTACACCAATAACTTAAAGGAGACATTCTCAGTGCTTCGTCGTAACATCAAACAAGCTCAAGAGACCCAGTCTCATTACTATAATCTTAGACACCGTCCAACCCCAGAATACAAGGTTGGTGATTACGTCTGGCTATCAACGAAGAACTTACGTCTACAGATTCCCTCCAAGAAATTGGGAAAACTATTCATCGGTCCTTTCCGAATTCTCAAGGTGATCAACCCAAATGTTATGTCTCTTGATCTTCCACCTTCTCTACGTGTTCATCCCAGCTTTCATGTCTCCCTATTAAAACCAGCAGGTCGATTAAGGGACACTAATCCAGTCCTACCACCTGATCCCATCCAACCATTGTCGGATGAATTCGAGGTACAGAAACTACTTGATTCCCGAATCCGTAATGGTCTCCTTGAATATCTGGTACGTTGGAAGGGTTATTCTGATGAGGAAGATTCATGGGAACCCTCCACCAACCTCCATGCACCCAGGCTTATAAGCCTCTTCCATAGACGTTACCCTGATAGACCCAGACCTCAAGTGTTGGGACCACTTGCTTGAGGAGGGGGTGATGTCAGGACTATCCCTTTAAGCAGTCCCCTCCTACAATACCTTTATAAGCCATGCGCACCTGCACACAGGTGCTTAGTATTTTGTTTGCAACCTAACTAGAGTTTGATCTTTAAACTGAGCTCCTATTGCCTAAACGCTATATTTCATAGATTCCCGTTATATCTCAACTTAGAGAATACTCTCAACTCAGGATTTCTACCTTAATTTCTTCAGAGGATTATAACACAACTTCATCAGGAGTTACTTTGTATTTCAACTCAACTATCATCACACAGAGACCCGCTCATACGCAGCACCTGTCAGCTCTCACTTCCACAGTGAGCGCAACCGTCATACAGCTTCAGTCTCCGCCAGGACTTTATTACCAGCTCAGCCCTCAGGCACACAGACAAGCTCAACACCTCTTTTTACATTAAACAGACGGCTCCTAACTTGATCCACATTTGCGAGTAAGTCATTTCATCTTCAACGCTAACAAACTGAAAGCTTAGTCCAGTCACACCCACACTTGTGACGTAACGGCTTGTATCAAACGCAGTCTGCTGCACACGACAGAGGATCCTGTTACCGCAATAAAGGTACTTTCACTATATATACTAAATAAGGAGAACTATTACTTTTGTGACTCTTTATTCACTCTGTGTAAAGTGCCAATCCGGCAAACCCACTGTTATCCAAATTGCAATCTGTTTTAGTACTGCACATAGCTGTACTGATACTTACTGTTCATTCAGTAACCACTTAACAACTCACTACGGTAATACTGTTGCCATTCCACAATACTGGTAATAATTACTTAAGTGAAACAAATCATCAATTTACTATTTACTTACGATCTCAAATAATTCCGCATCTGAGACCAAAACTGACCTTTAACCTAGGGGTTATACAGATCCCTCACAGTTGTTCTCCTTAATAATGTTGCAGCAGGTCAGGAAAAAACAGAATTTATGCTTACCTGATAAATTACTTTCTCCAACGGTGTGTCCGGTCCACGGCGTCATCCTTACTTGTGGGATATTCTCTTCCCCAACAGGAAATGGCAAAGAGTCCCAGCAAAGCTGGTCACATGATCCCTCCTAGGCTCCGCCCACCCCAGTCATTCGACCGACGGACAGGAGGAAATATCTATAGGAGAAACCATATGATACCGTGGTGAATGTAGTTAGAGAAAATAATTCATCAGACCTGATTAAAAAACCAGGGCGGGCCGTGGGCCGGGCACACCGTTGGAGAAAGTAATTTATCAGGTAAGCATAAATTCTGTTTTCTCCAACATTGGTGTGTCCGGTCCACGGCATCATCCTTACTTGTGGGAACCAATACCAAAGCTTTAGGACACGGATGAAGGGAGGGAGCAAATCAGGTCACCTAAACGGAAGGAACCACGGCTTGCAAGACCTTTCTCCCAAAAATAGCCTCCGAAGAAGCAAAAGTATCAAATTTGTAAAATTTGGCAAAAGTGTGCAGTGAAGACCAAGTCGCTGCCTTACATATCTGGTCAACAGAAGCCTCGTTCTTGAAGGCCCATGTGGAAGCCACAGCCCTAGTGGAGTGAGCTGTGATTCTTTCGGGAGGCTGCCGTCCGGCAGTCTCATAAGCCAATCGGATAATGCTTTTAAGCCAAAAGGAAAGAGAGGTAGAAGTCGCTTTTTGACCTCTCCTTTTACCAGAATAAACAACAAACAAGGAAGATGTTTGTCTGAAATCTTTAGTAGCCTCTAAATAGAATTTTAGAGCACGGACTACGTCCAAATTGTGTAACAAACGTTCCTTCTTTGAAACTGGATTCGGACACAAAGAAGGTACAACTATCTCCTGGTTAATATTTTTGTTAGAAACAACTTTCGGAAGAAAACCAGGCTTAGTACGCAAAACCACCTTATCTGCATGGAACACCAGATAGGGCGGAGAACACTGCAGAGCAGATAACTCTGAAACTCTTCTAGCAGAAGAAATTGCAACTAAAAACAAAACTTTCCAAGATAGTAACTTAATATCTATGGAATGTAAAGGTTCAAACGGAACCCCTTGAAGAACTGAAAGAACTAGATTTAGACTCCAGGGAGGAGTCAAAGGTCTGTAAACAGGCTTGATCCTAACCAGAGCCTGAACAAATGCTTGAACATCTGGCACGGCTGCCAGTCCTTTGTGAAGTAAAACAGATAAAGCAGAGATCTGTCCCTTTAGAGAACTTGCAGATAATCCTTTCTCCAAACCTTCTTGTAGAAAGGATAGAATCTTAGAAATTTTTATCTTGTTCCATGGGAATCCTTTGGATTCACACCAACAGATATATTTTTTCCATATTTTATGGTAAATTTTTCTAGTTACAGGCTTCCTAGCCTGAATCAGAGTATCTATTACAGAATCTGAAAACCCACGCTTTCATAAAATCAAGCGTTCAATCTCCAAGCCGTCAGTTGGAGGGAAACCAGATTCGGATGTTCGAATGGACCCTGAACAAGAAGGTCCTGTCTCAAAGGTAGCTTCCATGGTGGAGCCGATGACATATTCACCAGGTCTGCATACCAAGTCCTGCGTGGCCACGCAGGAGCTATCAAGATCACCGAGGCCCTCTCCTGATTGATCCTGGCTACCAGCCTGGGAATGAGAGGAAACGGTGGGAATACATAAGCTAGGTTGAAGGTCCAAGGTGCTACTAGTGCATCTACTAGAGTCGCCTTGGGATCCCTGGATCTGGACCCGTAGCAAGGAACCTTGAAGTTCTGACGAGACGCCATCAGATCCATGTCTGGAATGCCCCATAATTGAGTTATTTGGGCAAAGATTTCCGGATGGAGTTCCCACTCCCCCGGATGGAATGTCTGACGACTCAGAAAATCCGCTTCCCAATTTTCCACTCCTGTGATGTGGATCGCAGACAAGTGGCAGGAGTGATCCTCCGCCCATTGAATTATCTTGGTCACTTCTTTCATCGCCAGGGAACTCCTTGTTCCCCCCTGATGATTGATATATGCGACGGTCGTCATGTTGTCTGATTGAAACCTTATGAATTTGGCCTTTGCTAGTTGAGGCCAAGCTCTGAGAGCATTGAATATCGCTCTCAGTTCCAGAATGTTTATCAGGAGAAGAGACTCTTCCCGAGACCATAGACCCTGAGCTTTCAGGGATTCCCAGACCGCGCCCCAGCCCACTAGACTGGCGTCGGTCGTGACAATGACCCACTCTGGTCTGCGGAAGCTCATTCCCTGTGACAGATTGTCCAGGGTCAGCCACCAACGGAGTGAATCTCTGGTCTTTTGATCTACTTGAATCATCGGAGACAAGTCTGTATAATCCCCATTCCACTGTCTGAGCATGCACAGTTGTAATGGTCTTAGATGAATTCGTGCAAAAGGAACTATGTCCATTGTTGCAACCATCAATCCTATTACTTCCATGCACTGCGCTATGGAAGGACGAGGAACAGAATGAAGTACTTGACAAGAGCTTAGAAGTTTTGATTTTCTGACCTCTGTCAGAAAAATCCTCATTTCTAAGGAATCTATTATTGTTCCCAAGAAGGGAACTCTTGTAGACGGGGACAGAGAACTTTTTTCTTTGTTCACCTTCCATCCGTGAGATCTGAGAAAGGCTAGGACGATGTCCGTATGAGCCTTTGCTTTTGACAGGGACGACGCTTGAATTAGGATGTCGTCCAAGTAAGGTACTACTGCAATGCCCCTTGGTCTTAGAACCGCTAGAAGGGACCCTAGTACCTTTGTGAAAATCCTTGGAGCAGTGGCTAATCCGAATGGAAGTGCCACAAACTGGTAATGCTTGTCCAGAAAAGCGAACCTTAGGAACTGATGATGTTCCTTGTGGATAGGAATATGTAGGTACGCATCCTTTAAATCCACGGTAGTCATAAATTGACTTTCCTGGATGGTGGGTAGGATCATTCGAATAGTTTCCATTTTGAACGATGGTACCCTGAGAAATTTGTTTAGGATCTTCAGATCCAAAATTGGCCTGAATGTTCCCTCTTTTTTGGGAACTATGAACAGATTGGAATAAAAATCCCATTCCTTGTTCTCTTATTGGAACTGGATGTATCACTCCCATCTTTAACAGGTCTTCTACACAATGTAAGAAAGCCTGTCTCTTTATTTGGTTTGAAGATAAGTGAGACCTGTGGAACCTTCCCCTTGGGGGTAGTTCCTTGAATTCCAGGAGATAACCTTGAGAAACTATTTCTAGCGCCCAAGGATCCTGAACATCTCTTGCCCAAGCCTGAGCAAAGAGAGAGAGTCTGCCCCCCACTAGATCCGGTCCCGGATCGGGGGCTATCCCTTCATGCTGTTTTGGTAGCAGTGGTAGGCTTCTTGGCCTGCTTACCCTTGTTCCAGCCTTGCATTGGTTTCCAGGCTGGTTTGGGTTGTGAAGTATTACCCTCTTGCTTAGAGGATGCAGAATTAGAGGCTGGTCCGTTTCTGCGAAAGGGACGAAAATTAGGCTTATTTTTAGCCTTAAAAGACCTATCCTGTGGGAGGGCGTGGCCCTTTCCCCCAGTGATGTCTGAAATAATCTCTTTCAAATCTGGTCCAAATAATGTTTTACCTTTGAAAGGAATGTTAAGCAATTTTGTCTTGGAAGACACATCCGCTGACCAAGACTTTAGCCAAAGCGCTCTGCGCGCCACGATAGCAAACCCTGAATTTTTCGCCGCTAATCTAGCTAATTGCAAAGCGGTGTCTAAAACAAAAGAGTTAGCCAATTTAAGTGCTTGAACTCTGTCCATAACCTCCTCATACGAAGATTCTTTACTGAGCGACTTTTGTAGTTCCTCGAACCAGAAACACGCTGCCGTAGTGACAGGAACAATGCATGAAATTGGTTGTAGAAGGTAACCTTGCTGTACAAAAATCTTTTTAAGCAAACCCTCTAATTTTTTATCCATAGGATCTTTGAAAGCACAACTATCTTCGATAGGAATAGTAGTGCGTTTGTTTAGAGTAGAAACCGCCCCCTCGACCTTGGGGACTGTCTGCCATAAGTCCTTTCTGGGGTCAACTATAGGAAATAATTTCTTAAATATAGGGGGGGGGGGACAAAAGGTATGCCGGGCTTTTCCCACTCTTTATTTACTATGTCCGCCACCCGCTTGGGTATAGGAAAAACGTCGGGGGGCACCGAAACCTCTAGGAACTTGTCCATCTTACATAATTTCTCTGGAATGACCAAATTGTCACAATCATCCAGAGTAGATAACACCTCCTTAAGCAGTGCGCGGAGATGTTCTAATTTAAATTTAAATGTCACAACATCAGGTTCAGCTTGATGAGAAATTTTTCCTGAATCTGAGATTTCTCCATCAGACAAAACCTCCCTCATGGCCCCTTGAGATTGGTGTGAGGGTATGTCAGAACAGTTATCATCAGCGCCCTCTTGCTCTTCAGTGTTTAAAACAGAGCAATCGTGCTTTCTCTGATAAGTAGGCATTTTGGATAAAAGATTTGCTATGGAGTTATCCATTACAGCCGTTAATTGTTGCATGGTAATAAGTATTGGCGCACTAGATGTACTAGGGGCCTCCTGTGTGGGCAAAACTGGTGTAGACACAGTAGGGGATGATGTAGTATCATGTTTACTCCCCTCATTTGATGAATCATCTTGGGCAATATCATTATCTGTGGCATTACTGTCCTTACTTTGTTTGGACACTATGGCACAATTATCACATAAATTTAAATGGGGAGACACATTGGCTTTCATACATATAGAACATAGCTTATCTGATGGTACAGACATGTTAAACAGGCTTAAACTTGTCAACAAAGCACAAAAAACGTTTTAAAATAAAACCGTTACTGTCACTTTAAATTTCAAACTGAAAACACTTTATTACTGAATATGTGAAAAAGTATGAAGGAATTGTTCAAAAATTACCAAAATTTCACCACAGTGTCTTAAAGCATTAAAAGTATTGCACACCAAATATCAGAGCTTTAACCCTTAAAATAACGGAACCAGAGCCGTTTTTAAATTTAACCCCTATACAGTCCCAGCTATATGCTTTGCTGAGACCCAACCAAGCCCAGAGGGGAATACGATACCAAATGACGCCTTCTAGAAGCTTTTTTAGTGATTCTTAGATCCTCACACATGCTTCTGCATGCCTTGCTCTCCAAAAACAACTGCGCAGTAATGGCGCGAAAATGAGGCTCAGTCTATAACTAGAAAGGCCCCCAGACTAAAAAAGGTGTCCAACACAGTGCCTGTCGTTTTTTAAACGTTCCCCAAGATTATAATGCCAATTATTAGCTAGAATCTGCATAATATGCCCCAATAAAGCAATCGTTTTAGCCCATAAAAATGTCTACCAGTTTTTAAGCCCTTTTTTAAGCCCTTTATTCTTTTATGTTTGACTAAGAAAATGGCTTACCGGTCCCCATGAGGGGAAATTACAGCCTTCCAGCATTACATGGTCTTGTTAGAAATATGGCTAGTCATACCTTAAGCAGAAAAGTCTGCTAACTGTTTCCCCCAACTGAAGTTACTTCATCTCAACAGTCCTATGTGGAAACAGCAATCGATTTTAGTTACTGTCTGCTAAAATCATCTTCCTCTTACAAACAGAAATCTTCATCCTTTTCTGTTTCAGAGTAAATAGTACATACCAGCACTATTTTAAAATAACAAACACTTGATAGAAGAATAAAAACTACATTTAAACACCAAAAAAACTCTTAACCATCTCCGTGGAGATGTTGCCTGTGCAACGGCAAAGAGAATGACTGGGGTGGGCGGAGCCTAGGAGGGATCATGTGACCAGCTTTGCTGGGACTCTTTGCCATTTCCTGTTGGGGAAGAGAATATCCCACAAGTAAGGATGACGCCGTGGACCGGACACACCGTTGGAGAAAACACAAACAAAGTCTGGGGGCTAAAAAGACTGTCATAGATCATTTCCAGTCACATAGAGACTGGGACTCCCCCAGGTCAGAGGATGAGGGGTCATACTCTCCCGACTTCATTGAAGAGTGCCCAGAAACTTGTGCCCCACAGCCTGCATCCTCTAGTAGAATACAGGGAGAGACATCTGTCCTCACTTGTGAATCTATACAGCAAATGTTTGAAAGGCAGAATCAAACCCTTACAAAAAGATTATTTTATAATTAGAAAGGTCATTTAAGGACCTGAGAAGGGGCATTTCTTCAATTACTGAGCACACTGACACAATTGAAAGAAAGCAGGAGGATCTGATGGTGGATCATGCTAACTGGGTCAGTTACACTCAAAACCTAGCAGATCAAGTGTCCTCTTTAGAAGCCAAAAGTTGCAGATTTAGAGGACCGTTGCTGAAGGAACAATGTTCATATTCGGGGGATTCCTGAGGAGGTGATCCCGTGGGATTTGGAAAAATATGCCCAATCCCTCTTCTCCGCTATTCTGGGTCCAGTGGCAGGAGATGCCAAATGGATTGATTGCATTCACAGGGTTGCAAGACTGAAAAGTATCTTCCCTGACAAGCCGAGAGGGACGATTGCCCGCCTACATTACTATACTTATAAAGAGCAGCTGATGAGGACTGTGATGCGCTCTCCAAGTCTACCTGACCAATATGCAGAAGTGTCATTGTTCCCAGATCTGTCCTCTCATACACTATAGCAGAGGAGAACCTTCACCACTGTCACAAGTGTTCTGAGTCAGCACCAGATCAGATACCGGTGGGGTTTCCCAACTAAACTGATTGTTACAAAGGATGGAATCCAACATACTATTCTGACCCCAAGACAAGGCCAGGATCTGCTAAAAAAGTGGCATCTCGATCCTCAAGTTTGAGCCCCCCCAGACCTCCCCCAAAGAGGTAACCACAGATCTCCAAGCTTTGACCCACCACAAGAAATTAACAACAACATGAGAGCTTCAACTCCAGAGTGGAGTCCGGCAAATCAACACCCACCTCCATGATTATTGCCTTGAAGTGTTGACTTTCTGAAGGGGCATATCTCTTTTTTCTAACCTTTTATCCGATGAAGCCCAGTCAATTGCAGGATGGGACAATTTCTGCTGGACTCAGGAATACATATCAATAAATATGTGCCTACCCTGAGACCTGTTGGTACATTTGAAACTGTTTATTAACCTGTTTATTAATTGTTCTGTTGTAAATATTTTTTACACAATGTTCTGTTTTCTAACTTGGGACCAACATCTAATTGTTTATTTCTGGAGTTATGTTATAGAAATGCAATATATGGTCACATGTGCACACATGTTAGCTTATTTGTAATAACACACAGGCGGCTGCCCCTCATCTCCCCCCTTCTCTCTTTCCCCCTTTTTTTTTCTCTCTCCCCGCCTATAAGGATAACCGTAACATAGGACATATCTAGCTGCAGTTGTAACCCTTATGGGCTGTGCACATATGAGATTATATGCTGATCACTAAGTTTTTATATATATATATATATATGTATATATATATATATATATATATACTTTTCACATTACGCATAGCTTACATTCCTACACTGATGGAGGGAAGCATTACGCTGTATCAGTACTCCCCCACAATATTACAGCTAGATTACGAGTTTCGCGTTATGAGTGAAAAAAACAGCGTTATGCAACACCGCTATTACAAGTCTTGTAGGTATAGGTGTACCGCACACCTTTTTTGCCGTCACGCAACGTTAGTACCGCACTTTTTAAAAAGTTATTTTTCAATGGGACTCCCATAGCGCCGGTATTACGAGTTTGCCTGGGAGGCCAAAAAGTGAGCAGTACACTCTATAACCGACAAGTTCCGTACCGCCATCTAAAGTCAGTAGTTACAAAGCTGTAGCATAAAAATCATAACTAAAGTGTTAAAAAGTACATTAAACACCCATAAACTACCTATTAACCCCTAAACCAAGGCCCTCCCACATCGCATATACTAAAATAAAATTATTAACCCCCAATCTGCCTCTCCAGATATCACCACCACTAAATAAAATTATTAACCCCTATTTTGCCGCTCCCCGACATCGTCGCCACTATAATAAACCTATTAACCCATAAACCGCCACCCTCCCGCATCGCAAACACTATTTAAAGATTATTAACCCCTAATCTGCCATCCGCCCACACCGCTGTTGCAATCAGCAAATAGGATTGAGCTTTCATCCTATTGGCTGTGCCAATCAGCCAATAGAATGAGAGCTCAAACCTATTGGCTGATTAAAACAACCAATAGGATTTTTTCCCCTTTAATTCCTATTGGTTGAAATCTTTCAGCCAATGGGAATGTAAGGGATGCCATCTTGGATGACGTCACTTAAAGGGAAACTTCATTTTCCAGCAACGATCGTAAGAAGAGGATGCTCCGCGCCGGATGTCTTGAAGATGGACCCGCTCTGCACCGAATGGATGAAGATAGAATATGCTGTCTGGATGAAGACTTCTTGCCGTCTGGATGAGGACTTCACTGGCTGGATGAGGATGGATGCCCGGTCTTCGATAACTGTAAGTGGATCGTCGGGGGTTAGTGTTAGGTTTCTTTAAGGTTTTTTTGGGTGAGTTTTTATTTAGCTTAGGGTTTGGGCAATGTAAAAGAGCTAAATGCCCTTTTAAGGGCAATGCCCATCCAAATGCCCTTTTAAGGGCAATGGTTAGCTTAGGTTTATTTAGGTTTTTATTTGGGGGATTGGTTGGTTGGGTGGTGGGTTTTACTGTTGGGGGGTGTTTGTATATTTTTTACAGGTAAAAGAGCTGATTTCTTTGGGGCAATGCCCCACAAAAGGCCCTTTTAAGGGTCATTGGCAGTTTAGTGTAGGCTAGGTTTTTTTTTTTATTTGGGGGGGGCTTTTTTATTTTGATAGGGCTATTAGATTTGGAGTAATTCGTTTTTTTTTGATAATTTCGTTTTTTATTTTGTGTAATTTAGTGTTTATTTTTTTGCAATTTAGAAAATTGAATTTTAATAATTTAATTAATTTTATTTAATTGTAATGTTAGTATGTAGTGTAAGGCAGTTTAGGTTTCATTTTACAGGTAAGTTTGTATTTAGTTTTAAATAGGAATTATTTAGTTAATAATTGTAAAGTTTATTTAGATTTATTTTAATTATATTTAAGTTAGGGGGTGTTAGGCTTAGGGTTACGTTAGGATTATGCTTAGGGTTAGGTTTAGGGGTTAATATATTTATTTAGTGTTAGTGATGTTGGAGGCCAGAGGTTTAGATGTTAATAACTTTAGTATAGTGACGGCAACATTGGGGGCGGCAGATTAGGGGTTAATAACTGTAATGTAGGTGGCGGCGATGTTCAGGGCGGCAGATTAGGGGTTAATATTTTTATTTAGGTGGCAGCGATGTTAAGGCCGGCATATTAGGGGTTAATAACATTATGTAGGTTGCAGCGATGTTAGGGGCAGCAGATTAGGGGTGTTTAGACTTAGGGTTTATGTTAGGGTGTAAGGTTTATACATAACTTTTTCTTTCCCCATAGACATCAATGGGGCTGTGTTACGGAGCTTTTGTTTCCACGATTGCAGGTGTTAGGCTTCTTTTTTGCCTGCTCTCCCCATTGATGTCTATGGGGAAATCGTACATGAGCACATCAAAACAGCACTTGTATTTCGGTGCGGTATGGAGCTCAACGCCACCATATCACCCGCACAAGCCTGTTTTTTGTAAACCTGTAATAGCAGCGCTATAGGGAGTTGAAATAACGCCTATTTTGTGGCCTATTTTGTGGCTGTTTAGCGCTGAAAACTCGTAATCTAGCTGTTAATTTCTTGCGATCAGGGGTGACCTGTAACCCTCTGCAATTTTAGGCATTGAGAAAGGCCTTACTGAGAGGCCGAAACGCGTTGACAGTCATTGGTGAGCAGATTTTCATTATTTCCACTACATTTGTAGCATTATTGCACTATGTTATTTTGTTGTTTACAGGTTTGATAAGGATAGAGTCTTTCATCACAGACCGAATACCTTAGAATCAATATATCAACAACAAACCATTTGTTAAGGAGAAGGAAGATTCACACCAATTTTAATTTTCTACACCCATAGAAATCACAGACTTATTATTTGATAAGGATTTGGATTTAATTCATCATTTATTTTTTCTCTATATTTTTCAACACATCTGGTATTTCACAACCACCATTTTGGATTTAAAACACGGAAGAATTTTATGTTTTTTATATTAGCTTTACTTTTTGATTTTTGAACACTGGACTTCACGTTTTAAAAGTTTTTTGAATCTATTTTAGAAGCTTTTTTCACATTTTTTCAAAATATTTTTTATCACTATTGCAACACACAAAGAAATTTTGTGTTTTACACTCTATTTTTTGCTTCACATTTTTTGTCTCACATTTTTATTATTGAATTCACACCAAATAAGAGACTAATACTGTTTTGAGAATATCAAATCACCCTAACCGGTTAGGGACTACAACAGATTATATGTTTTAATCAATTTTGTAAGAATTTTATAAAAGTTTTTTTAGAGATTTTAAGAAACTAACTTAGGAACTGATTTAGAGATTTTTAAGAAATCAATTTAGGAACTATTATGTCATTTTATTGTATTTCATGAACAAAGATCGTAATTTATTATATTTGTATACTTTCACATGGATCCATGTTTTTTTTTAAATGAATGTTTCTATTATATGTTTATTAATTGTATGAAGAAATAAATTGTATATATTTCTATACAGTATTTCGGCATACATTCCTACACATATGAGAATTAATCATATTAGGAATAACAGATATATACGATATTTCCCAAACCTAATTCCCATAGCCTTTAATTAGGCGCTTTCTGACATACAATCAAAATTTTAGGCATAGTTAGGTAGTCTCTGCCCACTCCAAGATGCTAGATACCTTGGTATCTTGCTTATCTTCTATTCCCCTTCTCTTTCTCTTTCTTTCCCTCTGCACTTTACCTTCTCTTCTCCTCCTCCCTTTCCCCTCTACCCGTCCCCTCTCTTCTTCTTTTTTTTTTAAACATGAAACTGTGTACATTGAATGTGAAGGGATTGAACTCCCCTACTAAAAGGAGTTTGCTTCTCAAATACTTAGGGACCCCCCCTTTTTTTTCTTCTTCCCCTTTCCCTTCTTCTATCATTTCTGTTTCCCTTCTCTCCCTCCCCTCTTTGCTAGCGTCCTGGGCACAGACATTCAGAACTGTTTGAAGTGATAATAAGTTATGTTTATTTGCTATATATGTTTCAAACTTATACGGCTAGATCACGAGATTTTGTCGGTAATGCTTGAGGGGCTAATGCTCCTTTTTTTCTTACCGCTCCCTTAAGCCAACGCTGGTATTACGAGTTTTCTGAATGGCTGCGTTAGCCTCAGAAAAGTGAGCGTTGAGCAAAATTTAGCTCCATATCTCACCTCGATACCAGTGTTGCTTACGGTAGCGGTAAGCTGGCAAAACGTGCTCGTGCACGATATCCCCATAGGAAACAATGGGGCTGAGCTGGCTGAAAAAAAACCTAACACCTGCAAAAAAGCAGCAATCAGCTCCTAACACAGCCCCATTGTTTCCTATGGGGAAAGAAAAGTTATGTCTTCACCTAACACCCTAACATGAACCCTGAGTTTAAACACCCCTAATCTGCCACCCCTGACATCGTCGCCACCTACATTATACTATTAACCCCTAATCTGCCACCCCCGACATCGTCGCCACCTACATTATACTATTAACCCCTAATCTGCCGATCTGGACTCCGCAGCCACCTACATTATACTAATGAGCCCCTAATCTGCTGCCCCTAACATCGCCGAACCCTACATTATATTTATTAACCCCTAATCTGCCCCCCCAACGTCGCTGCAACTATATTAAATTTATTAACCCCTAATCGCCGCCGCTACTATAATAAAGTTATTAACCCCTAAACCTAAGTCTAACCCTAACCCTAACACCAACTTAAATATAATTTAAATAAATCTAAATAAAATAACTACAATTAAATAAATTATTCCTATTTAAAACTAAATACTTACCTATAAAATAAACCCTAAAATAGCTACAATATAACTAATAGTTACATTGCAGCTAGCTTAGGGTTTATTTTAATTTTACAGGCAACTTTGTATTTATTTTAACTAGGTACAATAGTTATTAAATAGTTATTAACTATTTAATAACTACCTAGTTAAAATAACAGTTACAATTACACCTTACAAAAGTTACAATTACACCTAACACACACTATCATTAAACTAATTACCTAAATTGCCTACAATTAATTACAATTAAATTAAATAATCTAAATTACGGAACCCCCCCCCCCCCACTAAATTACAGAAAATAAAAAAAGAATTACAAGAATTTTAATCTAATTACACCTAATCTAATCCCCCTAATAACATAAAAAAGCCCCCCAAAATAATAAAATTTCCCTACCCTATACTAAATTACAAATATAAAAGGGCCTTTTGCGGGGCATTGCCCCAAAGTAATCAGCTCTTTTACCTGTAAAATAAAAATACAATACCTCCCCAACATTACAACCCACCACCCACACACCCCTACTCTAAAACCCACCCAATCCCCCCTTAAAAAACTAAGTCCTAACAAAGAATGAAGGTTCCTTTAAATGACATCATCCAAGATGGCGTCCCTTGAATTCCGATTGGCTGATAGAATCCTATCAGCCAATCAGAATTAAGGTAGGAAAAATCCTATTGGCTGATGTTTAATATCATATACTTTGGAAGTGTTCATGAGCTGTTGTCCTAATTCTAATGTTTAAGTTACATGGGACTTGAAAAAGGTCCTAGTGAACCATATGAATATACTGTACATGGACCTAATTGTGTAAAAGTGGAATTGGAAGATGCAGAGTCTAGAGAAAAACAAAATGAGGATATACAGCACTACTTTTTTTTTCCGTCCCACAATGATCACTGATTCTCTAATTGCAACGTGAATAGTGTGAATTCTAATCATAGATTGTTATTTGTACCTTACATCTGACATTTGTGACAAATGTTTTATACTGTCATTTGGATGTTAATATGTCTACTTCCTCGATACAAATTATATTTAAAAAAAAAAAAAAAAATTCTGCAAAACTCCTAAACCAGCCATTTGATTCACAGGTTAAAGATTTTTTGTTTTTGGCCTCTTTATGTAGTATGGGACAAACATATTTATTTTTACACAAAAGCAAGAGGTGTTTAAAGGGACATAAAACCTTACATTTTTCTTTCATGATTCAGATAGACAATATCATTTTAAACAACTTACTTCTATGATTTAATTTGCCCCATTCTCTTGGTAGCCCACTACTAGGAACTAGGTGAACAAATCGGGTGAGCCAATGACAAGAGACCTTTGTGTATATCCACCAATCAGCATTTAGCTTCCAGTAGTGCATTGCTGCTCTCAGCATACCTAGGTATACTATTCACCAAAGGATACCAAGGCAATGAAGTAAATTAGATAATTGAAGTAAATTGGAAAGGTGTTTAAAATTGAATGTTTTGTCTGAATCATGAACGTTTAGTTTTTGACTTTACTGCTACTCATTTAAAGTGCATTTAGTCCCTTGCCAGCATTTATATACAACATATTAAACACATTTTAATTAGAATATACATATATTTTCTTGTTTTTTTCCATCTCTGATTACACACTTGTTTGTAATTTCAGTCCTGGCTTGTTCAGGATCTTTTCCAGCAGTTTGCAATTAAAGTTAGAAACCCCAATGGATTTCACCAGACCTGCATCTTTGCACTGCTCTAGAGCCTGTGCCAAAAAAAAAATAATTAAAAAAATATATACTAATTCATCTCAAGGGCATTTAACTCCAGCTGGATCTCAGCCAGGGCACCTGGCAAATGTATTACACATTCATAAGAATCTCACAAGATTTATTAAATACATTAGCCCTCATTATTTCCCCCGAAGAGTGAATGTAGAATACTACAACTTTATACATGATTATGTGAATCACAGCAAAGCCAGAGCTGAAATATCAAACAAAAACCAATGCATACAGTAAGAATCACAAAATTGGACTTTGATCACACAATTTTTTTTGTTTTAAAAGATAGATAATCCCTTAATTACCCTTACCCCAGTTTTGCATAACCAACAGTTATATTAATATACTTTTTACCTTTGTGATTACCTTGTATCTAAGCCTCTGCAGACTGCCCCCTTATTTCAGTTCTTTTGCATTTTAGCCAGTGCTGACTTGTAGGTAACTTCACGTGCGTGAGCTCAATGTTATCTATATGACACACATGAACTAAAGCCTCCCTAGTGGGGAAAAAAAGTCAAAATGCATTCAGATTAAAGGCGGTCTTCAAGGTCTAAGAAATTAGCATATAAGCCTACCTAGGTTTAGCTTTCAACTAAGAATACCAAGAGAACAAAGCAAAAATTGGTGATAAAAGTAAATGGGAAAGTTGTGTAAAATTATATGCACTATTTTCATAAAAGTTTATTTTGGACTTGACTGTCCCTTTAAACATTTTGGGCCAGATTACAAGTTGAGTGAAAAATATCGCTTCCCGTAAAAGGAATTTTGCGCTCAACTTAGTAATACCAGCGTACGCTGGTTTGCATTGCACAGAAGTATTGTGCTCATGAGATCGCAATTCCATAGGCTCCAATGGAAGCTTCATTCTCATACCGTCAGACACGGCATGAGAACTAACACAGCGAAGAGGGTAAGTCACACAGCAATGGGCAGAAAATATATATGTATTTGAATATATACATATATATTTATGTGTTACTATGTGTATCTACATATATTACCACATAAATATATATGTTTTTAAGCATATACATATATATTGACATATATATTGATATATATTGGCTGATACTGGAATCCAGATGCACCCTCCATCTTTCCTGCCTTGTCTTTAAGAGCCTTTCTGGGAAGCTCCCACCCTACCTGAGCAGAATGCTCTCCCCGGCTATTCCCACCTCCTATAACCTCCGATCCAATAACAGCACATTATTTAGCGTGCCTCAATACAAAAAGAAAGCAGCTCGATCCTCCTTTTCCTACCAAGTGCCACAGTTATGAAATGACCTCCCGCACATTTTCAATCATTCCCCAAGCCTAATATCCTTTAAGAGATCCCTCTCTACATATCTCAAAACAGAATGCACCTGTCATGGTTGATTATATATTTCTGACCTGTTCTATGTAAATTTTTTTGCATCTATTGTGTATTATTATTGTTTTTGAATTTTATTGTACCCTATTGTATCAATGCAATGTTTTGTGGACCCAGGAGATACTTGAAAACAAGAGAAATCTCAATGTATCCTATCTGGTAAAATATTTTATAAATAAATATTTAAAGGAATAACACAGTCCCCATAGACTGCAATGTAAAGGCACTTTTCAGTGCTGCTTTTTTTTTTTCTAACACCCCACACCCACCAACCTTTACCTCCCTTAACCTCCTTACCTCCTTAGTGCAGTTTATTTAAAAAAAACAAACAAATATTTTTTATTTTAGTTAAAGCGACAGTCTAGGCCAAAATAAACTTTCATGATTCAGATAGAGCATGTAATTTTAAACAATTTTCCAATTTACTTTTATCACCAATTTTGCTTTGTTCTCTTGGTATTCTTAGTTGAAAGCTTAATCTAGAAGGTTCATATGCTAATTTCTTAGACCTTGAAGGCCACCTCTTTTCAGAATGCATTTGAACAGTTTTTCACCACTAGAGGGTGTTAGTTCACGTATTTCATATAGATAACACTGTGCTCGTGCACGTGAAGTTATCTGGGAGCAGGCAGTGATTGGCTAAACTGTACGTCTGTCAAAAGAACTGAAATAAAGGGGCAGTTTGCAGAGGCTTAGATGCAAGATAATCACAGAGGTTAAAAGTATATTATTATAACTGTGTTGGTTATGCAAAACTGGGGAATGGGTAATAAAGGGATTATCTATCTTTTAAAACAATAAAAATTCTGGTGTAGACTGTCCCTTTAAGCCACTTACATTTGGGGGCAATTGGGGGACATTTAAAAAAATGAACCAGAGGTAAGACCTCTGGTTAATTTGTTTGGGCATGAATTGCTGCTGCAAGCTCACTTGTAATGGCTGGTTATTTAATGGGTTCAGCAAACAGTGAATTTGCGCTCCACTTGCAATCTAGCATTTTAAGGGGTATATAACTTTATTATTTTCTATGATGTACATTAAAGAGTCGCAATTTAGCAAATTAAAACATTTTGTTTTTACGTAAAAAAAAAAGGACTAAGTAATAGCTGTTTAAATTAAGCTAATGTGAACAGGAAGTGAATTGTTATGTACAATTGTGTCTTTGGACTCTACTGCTTACTGGCTGACTAACAAATCCCACAGAATAACGTTTTTTTTAAAACAAACCTCTGTAATACATTTTGAAATATTCTCTTCTAGACAGAACATAATTTGGGTATTATGTCCATTGAAAAGTATATTTTAGAGATTGCAAACATATTTTTGCATGATTTCAAACAAAAAATGACAAAACTCACTGTATGTGAGTGTGTCCTACAAGTATGCTTCTATGCACTATTAATTGTATTTACACAAGCTCATGTAGTTTAGGGAGGAAAAATAAAAAGTAAATTTTATTAATTAAAGTTAAAAAACAGCAATTATTACTTGCGTTATTGCTGCCCACTTTGTACATTAAAAACCCATCTCCTTTATGTACTATTATTGTTATGGAACCTGCAACTTTGGTATCTAAATATCTATAGGATCAATTACAATATCTTTACACTGAGATTGTCTTATCCTTCTTATCGGCTTTTGTCTATGGTACATAGAGGGTACTCCCATCATGTCATGAGAGAGGTAGTACTCCTTTAAATTGTAAAAGAACAATCGTGTGTCTTATAGATTCCTTGTTAGGCTATAATAAGCTCTATTTGACTAGTGTCTGATTTTTAGCAATGTACTGTGAAGTTAACTGGATACTTAAGTTAAATCTTAGCTTTAAAGATACTGAGTTGCACTGAAATGCTTTCGATGTGTATTTATTATGCAATTAGGTCGGGTACTATTGGGTTTCTGTACTATATGCAAGTATGCCAGTTTTTTCAAGTTATTCTGCTAATGCCGTCTGCAGGGTGTCACTACTTTTAAGCAATTCTCAATCTAGTAACTGTATTGCTTCTGTGATGCGTTTTTATACAGTTTCTTTGTTGTTTATACATTGCCTAAAATATCTCTTTTAATTACATGAATATCGATTAAATGATCCTATTACGACTGGAAGAGATACCATATTGTTATATTACATATTCTTAGAGGTTTCTTTAGGGTCTTGGCACAAAACACATAAATAATACATTTAAAAGTACAGTTACACTCATAATAACATTGTCTAATATACAAGTATTTTTTTAAAAAATGCATAAAACAGATATAAGGGCTCAATGATATGAGAAAAAAATCAGTGCAAAGGGCTTTAACATAGAGATACATACATGGCTAAATATGTATATGTATGTAGGGTAGTTCCATCACCACAATAGACTGCTATGTGGGGGGGTGTATGTTTGGTTTATGGTCTTTAGCCTATGAGAATAGGGATTAGTGAATGCAATGATGACGTCCGAGGGGAGTAAGCTCTTTGATAGTTATTGATACATCCATGCTAAGGTTACAACAGGATGGTATTGATCATATATTTCATAACATATGGACGTATAATAGTGACTTAGTGCCCGGAGAGTATTATTAATAATCTGGACATAGATGCATGACTAGGTGATACACAGCTGTGGTATATTTAATTGGAATATGTTGCACACATTTTAGTGCTATTGGTTTAGCCTGAGGGGAGGGATATTTTGTCCATTGACATATGGGTATATACATTTTATATGAACTCATTTTGAATTGTCTGAGGAAGAACAAGTGGTCCAGAAACATCACGGAATAAACTTTATCTACACTTGTTGACTGAAGTCCAGTAAGTGCTTAATACTATGAGAATTATTGAAATCTTCCTATTGCACCCTGGTGGCCGTTTGTGTTAAGTGAGAGTGCATACATTTAGTGATTATATATATATATATATATATATATATATATATATACTATACAGTATATATACAGTATCTCACAAAAGTGAGTACACCCCTCACATTTTTGTAAATATTTTATTATATCTTTTCATGTGACAACACTGAAGAAATGACACTTTGCTACAATGTAAAGTAGTGAGTGTACAGCCTGTATAACAGTGTATATTTACTGTCCCCTCAAAATAACTCTACACACAGCAATTAATTTCTAAACCGTTGGCAACAAAAGTGAGTACACCCCTAAGTGAAAATGTCCAAATTGGGCCCAAAGTGTCAATATTTTGTGTGGCCAACATTATTTTTCAGCACTGCCTTAACCCCCTTGGGCATGGAGTTCACCAGAGCTGCACAGGTTGCCACTAAAGTCCTCTTCCACTCCTCCATGACAACATCATAGAGCTGGTGGATGTTAGATACCTTGCGCTCCCCAACTTCCATTTGAGGATGCCCCACAGATGCTCAATAGGGTTTAAGTCTGGAGACATGCTTGACCAGTCCATCACCTTTACCCTCAGCTTCTTTAGCAAGGTAGTTGTGGTCTTGGAGGTGCGTTTGGGGTTGTTATCATGTTGGAATACTGCCCTGTGACCCAGTCTCCGAAGGGAGGGGATAAGTATGTCACAGTACATGTTGGCATTCATGGTTCCCTCAATGAACTGTAGCTCCCCAGAGCCGGCAGTACTCATGCAGGCCCAGACCATGACACTCCCACCACCATGCTTGACTGTAGGCAAGACACACTTGTCTTTGTACTCCTCACCTGGTTACTGCCACACACACTTGACACCATCTGAACCAAATACGTTTATCTTGGTCTCATCGGACCACAGGACATGCTTCCAGTAATCCATGTCCTTAGTCTGCTTGTCTTCAGCAAACTGTTTGCTGACTTTCTTGTACATCATCTTTATAAGAGGGTTCCTTCTGGGACGACAGCCATGCAGATCAATTTGATGCAGTGTGCGGCGTATGGTCTGAGCACTGACAGACTGACACCCCCACCCCTTCAACCTCTGCAGCAATGCTGGCAGCACTCATACGTCTTTTTACCAAAGACAACCTCTGGATATGACACTGAGCATGTGCACTCAACTTCTTTGGTCGACCATGGCGAGGCCTGTTCTGAGTGAAACTAGTCCTGTGAAACCGCTGTATGGTCTTGCCCACTGTGCTGCTACTCAGTTTTAGGGTCTTAGCAATCTTCTTAAAACCTAGGGAATCTTTATGTAGAGCAACAAATATTTTTTTCAGATCCTCAGAGAGTTCTTTGGCATGAGGTGCCATGTTGAACTTCCAGTGACTAGTATGAGAGAGTGTGAGAGCGATAACACCAAATTTAACACACCTGCTCCCCACACCTGCTCCCCATTCACACCTGAGACCTTGTAACACCTTGAGTCATATGACACGGGGGAGGGAAATGGCTAATTGGGCCCAATTTGGACATTTCCACTTAGGGGTGTACTCACTTTTGTTGCCAACAGTTTAGACATTAATGGCTGTGTGTTGAGTTATTTTGAGGGGACAGCAAATTTACACTGTTATACAGGCTGTACACTCATTACTTTACATTGTAGCAAAATGTCATTTCTGCAGTGTTGTCACATGAAAAAATATAATAAAATATTTACAAAAATGTCAGGGATGTACTCACTTTTGTGAGATACTATATATATATATATATATATATATATATATATATATATATATATATATATAAATAAATATATATATATATATATATATATATATATGTATGTATAGATATATATTTTACCAAAACAAATCATATATATAGAGAATAGACTTGTGTAATTCGTTTTGGCCGAATTTTGGCCGATTCGGAGATTCGAATGAATCTGAATTTCTGAATCGGCACCATAACTAAAATTCTGAAAATGAATAAATCAGTTTCCAAATTTTCTGATCCATTCTTTATTTATATTTGGAATTTGTCATTGTTCTAATCTAAACCACAGTTCCCTGACACTAACTAAAACACAAAATAAAGCTATTAACCCCTAAACTGCCGTACCCCACATCACCAACACTAACTAAACCTATTAACCTTTTAAACCTCCATATCCCCACATCGCCAACACTAACTAAACCTATTAACCTCTAATCCACCGTTCCCCGACATCGCTGACACTAACTAAAACACTTAGGCCTAGATTTGGAGTTCGGCGGTAGCCGTCAAAACCAGCGTTAGAGGCTCCTAACGCTGGTTTTGGCCGCCCGCTGGTATTTGGAGTCAGTGATTAAAGGGTCTAACGCTCACTTTTCAGCCGCGACTTTTCCATACCGCAGATCCCCCTACGCCATTTGCGTATCCTATCTTTTCAATGGGATCTTTCTAACGCTGGTATTTAGAGTCGTTTCTGAAGTGAGCGTTAGAGCTCTAACGACAAAATTCCAGCCGCCTGAAAATAGCAGGAGTTAAGAGCTTTCTGGCTAACGCCGGTTCATAAAGCTCTTAACTACTGTACCCTAAAGTACACTAACACCCATAAACTACCTATGTACCCCTAAACCGAGCTCCCCCCACATCGCCGCCACTCGATTAAAATTTTTAACCCCTAATCTGCCGACCGCCACCTACGTTATACTTATGTACCCCTAATCTGCTGCCCCTAACCCCGCCGACCCCTGTATTACATTTATTAACCCCTAACCTGCCCCCCACAACGTCGCCGCCAGCTACTTAAAATAATTAACCCCTAATCTTCCGACCGCAAAGCGCCGCCACCTACGTTATCCCTATGTACCCCTAATCTGCTACCCCTAACACCGCCGACCCCTATATTATATTTATTAACCCCTAATCTGCCCCCCTCAACGTCGCCGACACCTGCCTACACTTATTAACCCCTAATCTGCCGAGCGGACCTGAGCGCTACTATAATAAAGTTATTAACCCCTAACCCGCCTCACTAACCCTATCATAAATAGTATTAACCCCTAATCTGCCCTCCCTAACATCGCCGACACCTACCTTCAATTATTAACCCCTAATCTGACGACCGGAGCTCACCGCTATTCTAATAAATGTATTAACCCCTAAAGCTAAGTCTAACCCTAACACTAACACCCCCCTAACTTAAATATAATTTACATCTAACGAAATTAATTAACTCTTATTAAATAACTTATTCCTATTTAAAGCTAAATACTTACCTGTAAAATAAATCCTAATATAGCTACAATATAAATTATAATTATATTATAGCTATTTTAGGATTAATATTTATTTTACAGGCAACTTTGTAACTATTTTAACCAGGTACAATAGCTATTAAATAGTTAATAACTATTTAATAGTTACCTAGTTAAAATAATAACAAATTTACCTGTAAAATAAATCCTAACCTAAGATATAATTAAACCTAACACTACCCTATCAATAAATTAATTAAATAAACTACCTACAATTACCTACAATTAACCTAACACTACACTATCAATAAATTAATTAAACACAATTCCTACAAATAAATACAATTAAATAAACTAGCTAAAGTACAAAAAATAAAAAAGAACTAAGTTACAAAAAATAATAAAATATTTACAAACATAAGAAAAATATTACAACAATTTTAAACTAATTACACCTACTCTAAGCCCCCTAATAAAATAACAAAGCCCCCCAAAATAAAAAATTCCCTACCCTATTCTAAATTTAAAAAGTTACAAGCTCTTTTACCTTACCAGCCCTGAACAGGGCCCTTTGCGGGGCATGCCCCAAGGATTTCAGCTCTTTTGTCTGTAAAAAAAAACATACCATACCCCCCCCCAACATTACAACCCACCACCCACATACCCCTAATCTAACCAAAACCCCCCTTAAATAAACCTAACACTAAGCCCCTGAAGATCTTCCTACCTTGTCTTCACCATACCAGGTTCACCGATCCGTCCTGGCTCCAACATCTTCATCCAACCCAAGCGGGGGTTGGCGATCCATCATCCGGTGCTGAAGAGGTCCAGAAGAGGCTCCAAAGTCTTCCTCCTATCCGGCAAGAAGAGGACATCCGGACCGGCAAACATCTTCTCCAAGCGGCATCTTCAATCTTCTTCCATCCGGTGCGGAGCGGGTCCATCTTGAAGCAGGCGACGCGGATCCATCCTCTTCTTCCGTTGTCTCCCGACGAATGACGGTTCCTTTAAGGGACGTCATCCAAGATGGCGTCCCTCGAATTCCGATTGGCTGATAGGATTCTATCAGCCAATCGGAATTAAGGTAGGAATTTTCTGATTGGCTGATGGAATCAGCCAATCAGAATCAAGTTCAATCCGATTGGCTGATCCAATCAGCCAATCAGATTGAGCTCGCATTCTATTGGCTGATCGGAACAGCCAATAGAATGCGAGCTCAATCTGATTGGCTGATTGGATCAGCCAATCGGATTGAACTTGATTCTGATTGGCTGATTCCATCAGCCAATCAGAAAATTCCTACCTTAATTCCGATTGGCTGATAGAATCCTATCAGCCAATCGGAATTCGAGGGACGCCATCTTGGATGACGTCCCTTAAAGGAACCGTCATTCGTCGGGAGACAACGGAAGAAGAGGATGGATCCGCGTCGCCTGCTTCAAGATGGACCCGCTCCGCACCGGATGGAAGAAGATTGAAGATGCCGCTTGGAGAAGATGTTTGCCGGTCCGGATGTCCTCTTCTTGCCGGATAGGAGGAAGACTTTGGAGCCTCTTCTGGACCTCTTCAGCATCGGATGATGGATCGCCAACCCCCGCTTGGGTTGGATGAAGATGTTGGAGCCAGGACGGATCGGTGAACCTGGTATGGTGAAGACAAGGTAGGAAGATCTTCAGGGGCTTAGTGTTAGGTTTATTTAAGGGGGGTTTTGGTTAGATTAGGGGTATGTGGGTGGTGGGTTGTAATGTTGGGGGGGGGTATGGTATGTTTTTTTTTACAGGCAAAAGAGCTGAAATCCTTGGGGCATGCCCCGCAAAGGGCCCTGTTCAGGGCTGGTAAGGTAAAAGAGCTTGTAACTTTTTAAATTTAGAATAGGGTAGGGAATTTTTTATTTTGGGGGGCTTTGTTATTTTATTAGGGGGCTTAGAGTAGGTGTAATTAGTTTAAAATTGTTGTAATATTTTTCTTATGTTTGTAAATATTTTATTATTTTTTGTAACTTAGTTCTTTTTTATTTTTTGTACTTTAGCTAGTTTATTTAATTGTATTTATTTGTAGGAATTGTGTTTAATTAATTTATTGATAGTGTAGTGTTAGGTTAATTGTAGGTAATTGTAGGTAGTTTATTTAATTAATTTATTGATAGGGTAGTGTTAGGTTTAATTATATCTTAGGTTAGGATTTATTTTACAGGTAAATTTGTTATTATTTTAACTAGGTAACTATTAAATAGTTCTTAACTATTTAATAGCTATTGTACCTGGTTAAAATAATTAAAAAGTTGCCTGTAAAATAAATATTAATCCTAAAATAGCTATAATATAATTATAATTTATATTGTAGCTATATTAGGATTTATTTTACAGGTAAGTATTTAGCTTTAAATAGGAATCATTTATTTAATAAGAGTTAATTAATTTCGTTAGATGTAAATTATATTTAAGTTAGGGGGGTGTTAGTGTTAGGGTTAGACTTAGCTTTAGGGGTTAATACATTTATTAGAATAGCGGTGAGGTCCGCTCGGCAGATTAGGGGTTAATAATTGAAGGTAGGTGTCGGCGATGTTAGGGAGGGCAGATTAGGGGTTAATACTATTTATGATAGGGTTAGTGAGGCGGATTAGGGGTTAATAACTTTATTATAGTAGCGCTCAGGTCCGCTCGGCAGATTAGGAGTTAATAAGTGTAGGCAGGTGTTGGCGACGTTGAGGGGGGCAGATTAGGGGTTAATAAATATAATATAGGGGTCGGCGATGTTAGGGCAGCAGATTAGGGGTACATAGGGATAACGTAGGTTGCGGCGGTTTACGGAGCGGCAGATTAGGGGTTAAAAAAAATATGCAGGGGTCAGCGATAGCGGGGGCGGCAGATTAGGGGTTAATAAGTGTAAGGTTAGGGGTGTTTAGACTCGGGGTGCATGTTAGAGTGTTAGGTGCAGACGTAGGAAGTGTTTCCCCATAGGAAACAATGGGGCTGCGTTAGGAGCTGAACGCTGCTTTTTTGCAGGTGTTAGGTTTTTTTTCAGCTCAAACTGCCCCATTGTTTCCTATGGGAGAATCGTGCACGAGCCCGTTTTTGAGGCCGGCCGCGTCCGTAAGAAACTCTGGTATCGAGAGTTGCATTTGCGGTAAAAATGCTCTATGCTCCTTTTTTGGAGCCTAACGCAGCATTTGATTAAACTCTCGATACCAGAGTTAAATTTATGGTGCGGCCAGAAAAAAGCCCGCGGAGCGTTAACAGCCCTTTTACCGCCGAACTCCAAATCTAGGCCTAAATAAAGCTATTAATCCCTAAACCGCAGTACACCCACATTGCCAACACTAACTAAATGTATTAACCTCTAAACCGCCGTATAGTGTACACCCACATCGCCAACACTAATTAAAACACTAAATAAACCTATAAACCCCTAAACCGCCGTACACCCACATCACCAACACTAACTAAAACACTAACTAAACCTATTAACCCCTAAACCGCCGTATACCCACATCGCCAACACTAACTAAAACACTAATTAAACCTATTAACACCTAAATCACCGCCCCCCACATCGCAACTACCTAATTTAAACTATATTAACCCCTAAACCTAACACCCCCTAACTTTAACATAATTAAAATGGACCTAAATTAAAGTTACAATTATTAACTAACTACCTATTTGAAAATAAATACAAACTCCGCGCATCCACCGACCGCTCTGCCTCCACAGGGATGAAGAAGATAGAAGATGCCGGTTCCGCGATGGATGAAGATGAAACCATCTGGATGAAGATGCTTCGCCGCTGCAATTAGAATCTTTCGCCGGACTTCAGTAACTATGAGTACCGATTTTGGGGTTAGTGTTAGTTTTTTGTTTGTTTTTTTGGGGTGTGGTTTTTTTTTTTAAGATTAGGGCTTTTTTTATTTTAATGGGCCGAAAAAGAGCTGAATGTCCTTTTAAGGGCAATGCCCATATAAATGTCCTTTTCGGGGCAATTAGATTAGTTTTTTTTTCAGTTAGTTTTTTTTTTTTTTTTGTGGGTTTGGGGGGTGGGCATTTGTAATATTAGGAGGTGTTTGTTTTAATTCTTTGCAAAAGAGCTGTTAACTTTAGGGCAATGCCCTACAAAAGGCCCTTTTAAGGGCTATTAGCAGTTTATTATAGATCAGGGGGGTTTTATTTCGGGGTGTTTGTTTTTTTTAAACGGGGTATTAGAATAGGAATAATTTTTATTGTTTTGGATAATTCTGTTTGTTATTTTTTGTAATGGGAGTTTTTTATTTTGGGGTGTTTTTTTTATTAGGGCTTTTTTATTTTTAATGAGCTTTAAAAGCTGAATGCCTTTTTTTCGGGGCGATGGGTAGATTGCTTTTTTTTTATTTTGTGGGTTTGGGGGGGTGGGGGTTTGTAATGTTAGGGGGTATTTGTTTTTATTTTTTGCAAAAGAGCTATTAACTTTACGGCAATGCCACCTTATAATTTTTTATTTTTTTTAATAATTGGGATCCCTCTTATCATTTTAATTCAATACTATGTATATGCACATCTGTGTATGTTTATGTTTTTGTTTTTTAAAATATTTTTTGTTGAGGTTGTTATAAACAGATACAATGTATGTAGAATTGCCAAAACTTAAGTAGTACAGACGTTGGGACACAATTCACAGTGATAAAACAGTGTACAGTTAGGGAGATACAAATTCAAAATGAAATAGGCAACGATAGCTGTAACCTCATTTTTATAATTATATAAACCTCCTCTGAAATTTGTAGGCCACTCTTGGACCATGGTAAACTATAAATACTCAATGGAGGTAAGTACATTGAGTCAATAGCCGCTTTCAGGCTTGGTAGAGCATAGAACATTAAATAGATATATCAACAACAGATTATGTAATACGTTTCAACAACGATGGGTAAAATTTAGTTGTTCTGTAAACATATGTATTACATTCATCAACAAATTATCACAGTCTAGAGAGATGCAGGTGTTCAGACATATGCATACAATTAATACCGAACTAGTATCAGTGGTATAGTGTGTCATTTATCATTCCGTTTATTCCATTTCAAAGCAAATAATGTGTTGTTCACACTTCAGTCTATCTATGACAGTAACTTTTTAAGATCACTGAAAAGAAAAATTGTTGATGAATGAATTGGGTTGTTGCCATGCAAAGAAAAAAATAATATAAACGTTTCTATAGGATATATTTTCCTTTGCATTATAAAGTAAGCTCAATGGTGTAAAGGGGGGACGACGCTTGTCATATGGTCAAGTGCACAGATAACTTAAATGAACAGCAAAAATCACAAAAGAAGTAAGCTCAATGGTATAAGGGGGAGAAGGGGGAGAAGGGGGGTAGAGAGATGGAGCCGAAAGATAACAGTTGAAGGCTGGGTTGGTAAAGAGTATATATAACAGTGTAAGGAGAAATATGTATGAAGTTATAACCACATAAGGTACTCAGTTATATATATATCACCCCTCTAGAATTTTGTCGCCACTAAACCAATATGGGGAAGGGGTGTGTGTTGTATCTCCCCTCATTGATTGCTGTCACCACTGGACGGAGACTGAAAAGGGGTATTGGATATGACCCACTCTGACTCACAGAGTGGGAAAGGGTGAGGTGAGATACCTTTCTTTCTGGTGACTGATGTCTAACTTAACAAATGTAGAGTAAGCAAACATTGGCGTCGGGCTAAGTTTACCACTATCTACCATATCAGTATGGAGTTGTTTCTCATAATATAGCAAAAAATAGCTTCCTGTTGCGCAGTAATATATATTAGAGCCTCGATATTAAGGTGGCTACAGTACATTCATGGTAAATAACATCTTGGAACAAATAGAGTGATTTAGTAAGCATAAATCGGCTGCGAGCTATATAGCACAATGTAGGCATATGCTCTACAGTAGTGTAGATATAATGTGGGTAATGGAGCATTAATAACCAAAACAGTTGACTGGAACCTTGTAAAAACATTTGTAGTATCTTAAATTACTGATTGTCATGACTGTAATCAAATTCTCATATAATTGTCCTTTATGGTGTCTTGGAATTCACATCAGAAAATAATACCGCTAGGTAGGTGAGTGGCTTCCTCTAGTGTTGTTAAGGCAAAATTTATAGTATAAATTTGAATTTCCTTAGGTCATCTGGTAACACTATATACGTATAGGTGATATTTATATATACAAGTAACTGCAAACCTAATATTTCCTGAGAAAAATAACACCAGTGCTTAACAACAAACATCATATAATTTTCCTGAAACTACCAATTCAATGTTCCGAACTTTATAAAAAAAGAAGGTTGTAAATATTCAACAAGCTTAGCCTAATAGCCTTCAGAAATATAAAGAGCTATGGAACCAACAATTCAAATGGTATAGCTTGTCCTTTCAGCTCTGTTGCATAAGGACCAGATTCATGTTACCAACATAGCAACGTTATAGTGATATAGGTACAGGTAAAATATACGCATCTAGGGTATATAATCATAGTTATCTATATGGTGTCTTATCATGTCAACACCCTGAACCCTTAGGTCTTTAATATAAGACCCTGTCGGCTATAGTTAGAGATTGTTAAAGCATAACTAACCGAAATGACTAGCAAGGCAGGTTAATGTAAAACCAGACTAGCATATATCTAGTGATGGTACAAAATTGGTGTATACGCTACTAGCAAAATGTCCTGCTGTCCCGGCCGCAGACCACAAGACAAAGCCAGCATGTGTACATTTAATTAGCCCTATCAAGGTAAATAAAACGAAAATAACATATGAAGATACCATAACTTATTGAACTGTAGTGCTATGGGTCTCCCAAGTAGAATAATCTAAGATATAAAACATTTAAAATTATGAGCTCTAACATATAAAGTACAAAACAGACAGGTAGATAAATGTGGCCTCTATTAAACACTTTCGTACTAAAACAGGAGCAGTTCTAGTGAGATTTGAAAATGTGGGTAATCATTGCTATTAATCAGGGACCTATTAGATAACGATAAATTGAACCATAATAAACAGAACATAAAGTCACTCAGAACAAACTTATGTGATCCCCAAACATCAGGCTCAACAATCCTCGTAAGGGATATTATACTAAAGGGTAACGGGGAACAGGCACATACACAACAAACAGATCACTATCGACTCAGGATTAACTTAATATTTCTAAGGAGCAGTTCTTAAATTTGATGAACTGTGGCCAATCGATTAGTCATTGCTTCCACCAGATTGTTATATAGGCGTAGGATGGATGCTTTGTAGTTCTGTGAAATATGTTTTCCACCTAAATGGTAGAGAATAATTCACAGAACTGGAAACAATCGATCCCACTCCAATCTATCGCCTCTATTAGGTAGATCAGTCGACTCTGACTTTGAAAGCTCTTGTCGGTTTACCCACAGAAGTTCCAGAGGGTTGCATTAAGACCTGTACATTAAACTATTCGGCCCCTGTGGAAACAGCTTTGTTATAAGAGCTGATGTGACATATAATATTGTTCCCAGTGTATATTTAGGAATCTTCTCTTTGAGGGACGTCCATGTAGGTAATTGACAGACTGTGTTCAAATAGCTAGGGCTCGTAGTTTCTGACCTCATCCTACTGCATTGGTGGACTGGTTTATCCTGCAGGCTCCCTTGTATTGCCCCTTGTACCTGTATAGTCTCTCATAGATCTGCCACATCCCGAGTGGTTATGTCGGTCCCTGTTATTTCCGCATGTCCAGGAGCCAGGTTTTGTTGTTCTATGGGCAACAACGCCTCTGATTTTGATTTCCCAGGATCAGGTTGGTGTGTCGCTTCAGACTTCATTACCTGCCCCAAAGAGTCTAGGTCTCAAATCATTTTGTCTTCAAAATCTGCCACAAGTGCAAGTAGCGCTTGTAAAAGGCTCGCCATGTTGTTTCAAGCTATGGCTGATCTCGTGTCTCATCAGGCCTATGGCTGGGCTGCCGATGATCTCCCCGGTGTCGTGATGTGAGTTCACGTTAATCCGTTAAGTTGTTAGGTCAGGCTGTCATCAGATATTTAATCGACCGGCTGCATTACGGGTTCATTGCGTCTCATTGAGTTGATAGCACCTGCATATGTCCTGTGTATGTTTATGTTATATTTAATAAATGTTATATATGCACTTTAGCCCACCCCTTAGTAAGGTGCTTTTCTTATAGCCCATGATCATCAAACTACTTTAGAAGTAATTTGCACATCATCAGGCTGGTAAAGTCATCAAGTAAAACATTCTGGGTGATGCCTTCAGAATAATTAGCAGATTACCTTACTGATTACTTCACAAGCATACTTTAGGATGGCTTCTGATGACTAGTCGGGAGTCATCGATTACTTCAGAATAACTCAAGGAAGATCATCATCTTTGACTAGGGCAATGCCAATAGCAGCTTTAGTGGTCTCCTTCACCAGTTTTAAAAGATTTTGCAAAAAGCAACATAAACCTAATTTAATCCACTACTAGTTCTTGAACAAAGACTGTCTATCTGCATGTGGCTAATAGTTTTTTATCACTATTCTCATTACCGCTTAATTCCATCTATATCTACTTCCATTTAGAGAGTTATTCCCTATTTAGGCATTTTTCACTTTCCCATCACAATTCAAGTAGTGCTTACCACAAACACACTGTGCTAGAAAACAATGCAACAATGTTAGAGCTATTGTGCATTAACATCATTCAAATGCAATTAATAGCACTTCTATTTTTGAAGTTATATTATATAGTCCAACGTATTTATTATCGCTTGAGCAATACTTTAGTGCATGCTAACAACCGTATATCGAATATCACAGGTGCGCTAAATTCCTTGCGTAATAGATTTCAGTGGGGGCGCACAGTAAAATGTCAGATATCTCTTGAGTACTAAGCCGATGGTGCACAGAAAATCCACTTGCAATCACTGTGAATGAAGTGAGCGGAGGAGGTGTGTGCACCATTGTGGGATAATCTTCATGATTTCAAAGCTTTGATACAAGTCACTTGAACTATGATCATTTAAAAAGCTCTCTTTAATTCATCAAGGTGGGAACTACAATAATAATAAGGGGTACCTCTCTATCATTGCTAGCGGACTTCTATGTCTCAGCAGTTTGTTCTGCATTGAAGTTATTTTTTGCTCATGCCTATTTATTATGTTGCTAACAATCGGCTAGATTACTAGTCTTGCGTTATGAGTAAAAAAGCAGCGTTAAGCCTCATAACGCTGCTTTTTTACTACCGCTGCTATTACGAGTCTTGTAGGTACAGCTGTCCTTACCGCAAATCAACTTACGCAATTTGCGTATAGTCTATTTTCAATGGGACTTCCATAGCGCTGGTATTACAAGTTTTTTTTTAGCCAATCGGAATTAAGGTTGAAAAAATCCTATTGGCTGATCCAATCAGCCAATAGGATTGAGCTTGCATTTTATTGGCTGATTGGAACAGCCAATAGGATTGAAGTTCAATCCTATTGGCTGATTGCATCAGCCAATAGGATTTTTTTCAACCTTAAAGGGACATTAAACACTTTGAGATGGTAATATAAAATGATAAATTGTATATATAAAACAACTCTGCAATATACTTTCATTATTTATTTTGTCCTCTTTGCCTGTAATTCCATTCTGAAATTGTGAGCTTTCAGTTCCTGTTAGAAATGGAAGTGCAGAACACTGTTAAATCCAGCACAACCATTGGCTGCACACTCTAATGACCTATGTATAACTGTCCCTAATTGGCCACAGCAGAGAAGGTAACACAAGTTACAACATGGCAGCTCCCAGTGTTTTATAGACACTAAACCTTTACACTTATTTTGTCACTTTTTAAACAACTAATGAAACTTTAAAAAATACATCTACATGTTAGTCATGGACCAATCTTTTCTTTGAATGCATCATTCTATCTAGCATGTATTTAGTGTTTAATGTCCCTTTAATTCCGATTGGCTGATAGAATTCTATCAGCCAATCGGAATCTAAGGGACGCCATCTTGGATGACGTCACTTAAAGAGATATTCATTTTGGAAGAAGACTTCGTTGGAAGAGGATGCTCCCTGCCGGATGTCTTGAAGATGGACCCGCTCCCCGCCGGATGAATGAAGATAGAAGATGCCGTCTGGATGAAGACTTCTGCCCCTCTGGAGGACCACTTCTCCCAGCTTGGATGAAGACTTCTCCCGGCTTCGTTGAGGACTTCTTGCCGCTTCGTTGAGGACTTCTCCTGGATTCGTTGAGGATGGATGTCTGATCTTCAAAACTGTAAGTGGATCTTCAGGGGTTAGTGTTAGGTTTTTTTAAGGGTTTATTGGGTGGGTTTTATTTTTAGGTTAGGGTTTGGGCCACAATAGAGCTAAATGCCCTTTTAAGGGCAATGCCCATACAAATGCCCTTTTCAGGGCAATAGGGAGCTTAGATTTTTTTAGTTAGGGTTTTATTTGGGGGGTTGGTTGTGTGGGTGGTGGGTTTTACTGTTGGGGGGGTTGTTTGTATTTTTTTAACAGATTAAAGAGCTGATTTCTTTGGGGCAATGCCCTGCAAAAACCCCCTTTAAGGGCTATTAGTAGTTTGGTTTAGGCTAGGGGTATTTTTTATTTTGGGGGGGCTTTTTTATTTTGATAGGGCTATTTAATTAGGTGTAATTAGTTTAAATATCTTGTAATTTGTTTTTTTATTTTGTGTAATTTAGTGTTTGTTTTTTTTGTATTTTAGGTCATTGTATTTAATTTATTTAATTGTATTTAATTTAGGTAATTTATTTAATTGTAGTGTAGTGTTAGGTGTTAGTGTAACTTAGGTTAGGTTTTATTTTACAGGTAAATTTGTATTTATTTTAGCTAGGTAGTTAGTAAATAGTTAATAACTATTTAGTAACTATTCTACCTAGTTAAAATAAATACAAACTTGCCTGTGAAATAAAAATAAAACCTAAGATAGATACAATGTAACTATAAGCTATATTGTAGCTAGCTTAGTGTTTATTTTACAGTTAAGTATTTATTTTTGAATAGGAATTAGTTAGTTATTTATAGTAGGTTTGATTTAGATTTAATTGAATTATATTTAAGTTAGGGGGTGTTAGGGTTAGACTTAGATTTAGGGGTTAATACATTTAGTATAGTGGCAGTGACGTTGGGGGCAGCAGATTAGGGGTTAATAAATGTAGGTAGGTTGCGGCAATGTTAGGGGCGGCAGATTAGGGGTTAATACTATTTAACTAGTGTTTGCGATGTGGGAGTGCGGCAGTTTAGGGGTTAATATGTTTATTATAGTGGCAGCGATGTCCGGAGCGGCAGATTAGGAGTAAATAAATATAATGTAGGTGTCGGCGATGTCGGGGGCAGCAGTCATCGATCTCGCGTCTATTTAGCTTTTTACCAACTATATTTATACCCTGTCACTAAACGCTGCCACTATACTAAAATGTTTAACCCCTATCCCACCGCTCCCCGACCCCACCACAACCTAAATAAACGTATTAACCCCTATCCTGCCGCTCTCGGACCCCGCCACAACCTAAATAAATGTATTAACCCCTATCCCGCCGCTCCCGGACCCCGCCACAACCTAGATAAAGTTATTAACCCCATCCTGTTGCTCCTG